>NW_017307044.1:640127-683795 GCF_000935625.1 Nanorana parkeri | reverse complement strand
AGACCCCTGATGTCTCCATAAAGAGGACCTGTCACTGCAAATTGGCTATCACATAGGCAGCTTGTTTTCTCCCTATGTGATAGCAATAAGGTTAAGTGAACAAAAAATTAAAAAAAAAATGAAAGTTACAAAAAAAATTAAAAAATGAAAGTCCCCCGCCCCAACAATAATATCAGTCAAAGTACCGCAGCGCTGAACACTGAAAAATGGCCTGGACAGGAAGGGGGTATAAACACCCTGTTCAGCAAGTGGTTAAAGTGATTTTAAAGTTAAATATTTTTAAGCTTTTTTCAATTCTGATCAAATCACTTACAATGAATGCTGCCCCTTGATGTTTAAAAGTTTTAGTTTCCTGTAGAATCAGCTGGTCCCCTGAGCACTGGCCCTGATATCTTGTTTTAGAGTGGCTCCTTTCCCTTGCATAAAGCTCTATCTGTCCCCAAAAATGGTATAAAATTCATTTCAGTACAGCGTTGCATGACGGAATAAATATCAGTCAAAGTACCGCAGCGCTGAACACTGAAAAATGGCCTGGACAGGAAGGGGGTATAAACACCCTGTTCAGCAAGTGGTTAAAGTGATTTTAAAGTTAAATATTTTTAAGCTTTTTTCAATTCTGATCAAATCACTTACAATGAATGCTGCCCCTTGATGTTTAAAAGTTTTAGTTTCCTGTAGAATCAGCTGGTCCCCTGAGCACTGGCCCTGATATCTTGTTTTAGAGTGGCTCCTTTCCCTTGCAGGGTCCTATGGAGCCACCCTTGTGTGTGCTAGTAAGCTGCAAGCTGCGGGCACAGCAAGGCAAGACACTCCCCTGCTTGTGGCTCCTCCCTCTTCCTGTTTCAAAGCTAGTAGACAGCTGCTCAAGACTGTGCTGTCCTCTGTGATCTTGTACTGGACAGGAAGTTCAGGGAAGCAAAGATTAGAGAGTTGGAGCCAGCATTTCAGAAACATGATGACTGTAAGTGCTTGGGCAAAAATACTTGGCTGGGCTTTATTTGTGTTTGATCTGGATTCATTATTGAAAAAAGGTTTGAGGGTTTAATACTGCTTTAAGCCACAATCATGTAATGCTGAGAGAGTCTTCTCCTCTTCTGTTTACTTCCTACTTGGGTTCTTCTTCTTCTTTGAGTGTCCATGTCAAGCAGGGCATTCCCATCGAAATATCCATTGGCCAAGCTCCTCTCAGGATCCAGAAGAAGACCGACATCAGCAGACCATCACACTGCTGGATTGATCCCCCTATCCCCCTATGGAAAGTGTGGTGGTGAGGAACCTAGAAGGGAAACTTAGTTCATGTATATCTGACTTCACAAGGTAAGGGGAAACAAAAGCCTATCATGATGGGTTAGAGATGGGTGGGAGGGAGCGGTGGGAAAAAAAATAATTTTCAACTGGGGTTAGGCTTTAAAGAGGAACTAAACTCTCCTATCCTCCTGTCCAAGGATGGTGCCATCTTAGCCTTTATTTAGATCTGTTAGTGTGATGGTGCTGCACATGAAACTAGCTATGACCCCCAGAGATTTGAGGGTTTAAAAGTTTAATTGAGAGCTGACATAAGCACTCTAGCAACTGTGACAGTTATCACCGGAGGCATGCCTTAAATGTAGCATACACTGTGCATGTGCTAGAAAGCAAAAGGTAAATTAAAATACTGCATAAAACAACATAAGAAGTATTTAATAACATTTACTCGAGTTTTCATTTGGGCAACGGTTAAAATTATACGTTTACCATTGCTTTATTGTGGTCCTCCCAGGACCACAATCAGTCATTTCGTTCTTTTTGTGTTCTTTTTGAATTAGTAAATAAAATATAAATAACAATATAATATGTTTTTTTAATTTTTATTCAAAACGCCTTTATTAAAATGTATAGAAGCATACAAAAGCATTCAAAAGACAGAAAGTCTTGATGAAACAGTTGCACAGCAAAAGTCAAAGAGATGCACACAATACATCTAGAACCATGTAGATATTGTGCTATAATATTATTGTATAATTATCTTTTGAATTTATTGAATAAATAGATTAAGTTCACAATATTAGTGGTAAAACATACTCAAGGATTTATAAATAGAAGTATAAGACTAATTTCAAATGCAATTACTGTGAAACATGTCATCTGTTTTTTACGTTATCTTGTTGTGTGTGCTTTATCTGCCGCAGGCAATTCAGATCCTTTGATACAACAGGTTGTTAACTAGTATCTTTTGTGCATGTTTTATCTGACTCCTGGGATTTCATTGTTTCTTTTATTTACACAGAGTGACATTATTTATTCATTTTGAAGACATATATTTGTACTCTTCCTCACTGTGTCATAAAACCTGTCTGTTCCGAAGAGCCCATGATATATTTTGTGGTATGTGTTGCTACGGCAGTTTTACTTTTTATTGACCTTTTTAAAAGCATTCCTCTGGGGAAATATATTCCTTATAAAGTGTAACATCTTTGCTTAAGAGTATTCCTGTTCCCCAATACATATGTGGGTCCCCGTATGGGTGAAATCAAATTACTGATTTTATAAGTTTCTTTTCTGAAAATAAAGATGTCAGTAGAGAAATTTTGCCTGACTGCTTTCTATTTAGACCTGTTCATCCTATGGGCATCTTCAATAAGTAAGTTTACAAACTTTTAGATCAATATGATTATTAGGAGTGGGATAGAACTTATGAAAATTCAATATAGCAATACATATGTATTATTAGTTTTTGACCATAGATACCCTTTAATTCCCCAGCTAGCTACTCAGTAGCTCACAAACAGTTTTTGGCATCAACTGATCTCTGCCAGAATTTAAAATCTTAATGCTTTGGTGTACATTTTAAGCCCTCCTACGCATTTTACCACCCCAGCCAGAAAGTGCTGAACATTATGGTATAGTAGTCAGTAAACAAATATATATATTATTATAATTTCATATTTCATATTATTCCATAATTGTTAGTGCTTCTATGCAAACATATTCTACAAACATAAGACAAACCTTTTAAAACTAAGGCTTTTCCGTCCGGCTTTTGAGTCCGCACACAACCTGCACAGAGCCCGCAGTCCACCTGAGAGCCCACACACAGTGCCCGCACAGAGCCCGCATTACACCTGCACCAATGTACTTGGAACTTTCCATCTCCTTCTCATTCCCCTCAGGGAAGCCTCCTCCTGTATATTGGGCAGGAACTTGATACACAGTCAAGGAATTCAAAGCAAAAATAAAACCAACATAGTGTAACTCCAGTATCTGTAAGGGGGAAAAAAAACATTACAAAGGCCAGCTCTAGCATGCTGATGCAATTTATTGACTGACTTCATCAGAGCCACTGTGCTGGCCTAAACGATTACTTCTTTAAGGTTACAAATTAACCCTTACATCGCCCAATCCATATTACCCCTTTAAATACACAATCCATGTTCATATAAACAACCTCCATGTTGTATTAAATATAAACCTGATACATATTTGTCCCTTTTCTCTGCTTTTATTTTTACAGTTTTTTAAGTGTAAACAGCGCTACATTATTTAATTTAAATTGGCTCTTTGAAGTTGTAAATTGACATTTCAAATGCATTAAGTTGCAATCAAGAGTTTGACATAACTATTTGAATCTTAGCCATAGACTTGCAATAATGTAATTCTCTTTGTATTCCTTTTGCTCAGAATGGCCTTTGCTTTGTTACGATAAAATGAGCATGTCAGCTGTAAATGTTTTCAGTACAGTACATTACATGCACCACTAGCAGAACAATGAGTTGGTGGCAGATACCGCTGGGACCACATCATGCATACAATTCCAAAGTAGTCTTCAAACCTAATTCTGCAGAAAATTAAAGTCATTTTAAGTCATATTTAAATATGTCTAACATAATATAATAATGAATAGTTTAGTGCCAGTATTAAAGAATATAGCTAGAATTAAAATAATGTGCTGTGCTCAAAAAAAGTTTACAGGACCAAAGACTAGTCTGGACTAGCACTGCCTATAGGCACCTTGCAGATGATCTTTTTTCCAAGACAAATTAAAGGATGAGTTTACTTTTCTGATGATGTTTCATGTTACACCAATACAACTATATTCAGAGTGTAACATGAAACATGGTCATGTCACAATTCCCCCCACTTACATGAATTGTAGTGTTCTTCCTGCAGGCTGCCATATATCCATCTGAGCTGTGGAGGAGTCACGGGTCCACAGACACCAAATGATCTGAACACTGTCTGTCCTAGCAAAGGAAAAAAAAATTATGAAAGCATTGTATGTAAATATTTTAGGCCAAGTCCTTCTGTTGAGTTGGTGAAAAACAGGTCCAAATAAAGGTCATCTGTCATCGTGATGACCACAGGAAATGTTGTCAACCCCGTCTTGCCTTCTCCTACACACACTACAATTCCAGCCTTGCAGACTTAGTCAGATAACTGGCTACAGAGTCAAGGTCTAAGACTTTGACACAGATAAACAACATGGAAATATACACAGAACTCACCTCACATCCTTACTGAACTCACAGGGCTACTGCTTGTTAAAGGGTTATTAAACCCTCCGTTTTTTTGTTCATATATCTACTGCTAACAAGCAAAAACATCAACAACAAAAAAGCGCTTTAAACTTACCTGTGTCTTCCCCGCGCTCCCGTACGAAAAGCTGAAAATTCTCGGGCAGCCGCAAAGCATCTTAGGGAGGGCGCATGGGCAGTTCACATTTTTGGCCGGGAGACGAGGAGAGACACAAGGTAAGTATATGGACGGCGTGCACCCGCATGCAGACACCGTGGGACATGAAGTGCCAGCAAGGACAGAGGAGTCGGCGCTGGATCGGAGACTCGCAGCAGCGCTGGGGGGACAGATGAAAACGGCAGGAAAGAAGAAGATCGGATTAAGAGACATCATTTAAGGTAAGTGCTCTAACTAACATTGGGGGAAGAAAACATATTTTTGACTTTAATGTCACTTTAAGACCGTCAAACCGGTTTAGCCACACCCACTCTCATAGTCATAACTAAAACTTCCCAAGTTATTCAGTCCCAATACCTTAATATAATACACTGTTCCATTTTGCTGCTGAAGCCTTTCATATTACAGTTTGCTGTTTCTGGAGAAATCCGTAGATAAACTAACACACACAACCTAATCAAGTACGTTGTGCATTTTGGCTTGAAAAAGAGCTGGTGTGGGCTCAAAACGTTGCCATTTCTGACTGTATGCTGTGCTGCTGCTTTATTATGAGACAATAAAAGGGCTATTTTTACACTAAGTACTTGGTGTGGGATACCTCTTGCTGCAAAACAAACTCCCAATCTCCCCCCACTGCTGTTCGTCCACGCAGTTAGAAAAGAAATAGATATTTATTCAGCAGTGATTGACAGCGCATGTCCCTGGCACCAGACACTTCCCCAAGGCATATAGGAAGAGGGGGGTGTCAGCTGCAGTGCCAGTAAAAAAACAAAACATCACTAAGACAGGAGTGCTCAAAGCAGAGTACTTCACACAAGTGCCATCAGTACCGTGATGGTGATGGCAGCTTCTGGGACTGGATATAAACATTGCAGTTTATTTTAAAGAGACAATAGCCAAAAATATTTTTAAGTGCTAGATCACTGGAATAGATTGCAGACTTGGAGACACAGAACATGATTTACCCTGAAGCATCAATTAGAAATTTGGCAGCTGAGGTCCAGCTGTGGATGTATTATGTGTGGCACCTAAATAGTGCTGAAACTCTGGAAAAGGCTGCAAACTCTTAATGTGTCCATACACTTTACAACCCTTGCAAGACTTTTGTCTTGCGAGGGTTGTAAAGTACTTAAAAAAACGTACGATCTGCCCATCTTGGACAAGCAGATCGTACTTGCGATCATCGCGAAACCCGCCCCCCTGAGGGGTGGGCTTGCGATGACTGCAATGAGGGGCGGGCTTCCGATGACTGCAAACGGGCAGTGTGCGCGTGCGGACACCGGCCTGTTCGGCAGTTGTCGAAGAAGCAGGCCACTAACTCGTAGAGAATCGTATGATTCCCGGCGGGTTTTGCAGCCTGCTTGTTCGACGGAAGACGTGCGACCGTACAGTAGAAACAGTCGCACGCCTTCCTAAAGGTGCCCATACACTGCACGATTATCGTACGATAATCGTATGCGACCGTTTTTTCGTACGATAATCGCGCAGTGTCTGGGTAGCGTGCAACCGTGGATACTGTACAATCGTACGACGTTTGACTACCTAGTATGTTCGAAAACCTGTGCGTAATCGTACGATAATCGTTCAATGAGAAGAGTAATCGTTCGTCAATGATCGCACTGTTCGTTCAGCTAATGCGATCGAGCAATCGGAAGTAGAATGACGGCAGCTGGCTGTACTCGCAGCATCCACACCTCTGTTCTGGTACCCACATGGACCACTTGCTCAGCCATTGCTGGGGCTACATGTTGCGTACAGATGCAAGAACCAATGCTCACACCAAAATCATATCTCCTCATGTAGCTGACACACATGCTGACCACTCCCCATGTGCACCACACATGAGGCTGCTGAAAGTGACCCCCTAATAATTGCAATGAACCACATGCAACGCAAACCATGCAACATGAATAACATGTCCATTCTCCTTTTGGAGACCATTTGATAATAGTGCATCAGACATTAGAAATTTTGAGGTAAAGCTGTGGATACATTATGTGTGGCAACTTTACATTGGTGGCAGGAGAGGGTGGTAGCAGCAGGCCAGGAGGGGTGGGAGGAGATGTAATGGTGGCAGGCCAGCAGAGATGGCAGGAGCTGGTAATGGTGGTAGGCCAGCAGACGGGGCAGCAGCTGGTAATGTTGAAATACCAAGAGTGGTGGCAAGAACTGGTGATAGTGGCATGCATCTTGGAATCCTAAATATTTGGACAGGAAGCACAGCACGATGAGGTTTAGGACATGAACCACGTAACGCCAGCAGGTTTGTGCCATTTTCACATACAATCTTGCCTGTCTGCAGCTGAGGTGGGGTAAGCCACCTCTTGACCTAGGCTTGGAGGCTTGCCAGAATCTCAGGTTACCCCTAAGGAAGTTGTAGAGACGTAACACATAGGACAGAGTATGTGAAGTGACATCATTACAATGGAAACCAGAAGTGGGCTGAGGCACAATCTGAGTGACATACAGTGCTGCTCACATTGATGCTAATAAATGCTGAGTGATTTTCATTTAGTGCATGGATAAACTGCAAACATTTTGAGAGTGCTTTTTTGTGTGTGTGTGTATTAAACGTTTTTTAAACAGAGAACACTATGGTCTTGTTTTCTATATTTGCCTTATGAGATGCCAAGATGATGATGGAGTTTTACATTTCATTCAATTTAGATCATGTGCTGATATATTCCTCAAATTACTAAAGCACTGCATTACCTTGTATAATATATGAGGTCCACCACAGAGGGTGAGTCTGCCAGTGATGTGCCGTGCCTTCTGTGCTGGGTGAGGCATTCCCCAGCCTGCTGAAGCTCTGCCACATCCCGCCGAAGCACCGCCCCATCTTGCCGAAGCCACAGCTCAGTAACCAAGCTATTTGAGGAGGAGACAGGGAGGAGCCTCCCTCGCCCTCACTTGCTCATCAATGGTGAGGCATCGAGATCGATGTCCTCATGTTTTATTTATTTATTTTTTTGATTGGACAGCTTGGACCAATGGTGCTTTGCCATTGGCCCAAACCATCCACAGAGCTCACGCCTCTAACACAGAGTAGAGGCTGTGACAGCTCTTGCCTCACCAAGTTAGGTTACACAAACAGTGGGGAAGCCCGCTGCTGAGTAACCTAACTAGCTGTCAAAAGCCGGATGCAGAGCCGCCTGTCCATGATAGGTTACACAGCGGGGAGGCTTTCCCTGCTGTGTAACCTGTTACAAGCCAATCTGAATGGAGAAAAAGCTGTCAGTTTCAGACTTGAAGCTGACACCTTTTTTCTTCATAATACTAGGTGAGGCTCTGTCTCACCTGCCCCCCCTGACCGCATGTCCCTGTGTCCAATAAGGGTGAAGGGTGAATTTTGGAGCACTGCCGCACTTTGGTTGCTACTGAAGATATCCACACTGTGAAGAGAGACTTTTTTTTTGCACTGTGAAGAAAAGAAATAAATGTATATATATATATATCTATATCCCTGTAATAATTATATATATATATATATATATATATACACACACACACAGTATTAGGGATGCACCGATACCGGTTTTCCGGTAAAGAGTACAAGTACCATTTATTTATTTTTCGGTACTCGCTGATACGAAGTCCCATTTAGGAAGCCAGATTTTAGAGGGCGCTACACTCTCCCCCTACTTGAAAATGGCCTTGTCCTCATAGGCCGGGAACAAAAACTTGCTCTTACTCCTAAGAGCTGGGCATCCTACAGCAAAAAGTGGATGGGGAAGGGTAAAAAGGGTAAACTGCCAACAGGTAGTTTCATACATATAAACAGACTGACAGAGGTAATAACAGTTGTGAAATTCACAGTTCAATTGCATATCAATTGTTGTCAAAGATACATCTTGGTAGTGCAATAGTGGCTCTCACCGGGCAAATCAGCCGCTCAGTGACAGGTACTCTTGCATGAGCAATGTCATATCAGAACATATCAGGAGTAGGTCCCTACAACTGACTATCTAGTAGTAATAGTATAAATTAGGTCAAATATACAAATAGTGCAATGTAGTTTGCTTGAAGTACAAATCTCTGGGTTTCGTCACCTGCAGAGGAATAAACAAAATACCAGGCAACATACACATTCCTGAGTATCAGAGTTTTGGAGCATCATTCTCTTTAAGTATGATCCTCCAAATTTTTAAATCAGTACACATCAGTTGAACAGTAATGCTTACAGTAATACTTGACCATTTAGTGACTATCCAGTAACTTAAAGTCCATCCCTCTACTGCCACTAAGCCAGACGGCATGTAATGACCCGCCACTCGGCTTTCCGATTAGCAGGGAAGCCGTCTCCATGCTCCCTCGTCACCAGGTGACGAAGGAGCATGGAGCCGGCTTTCAGGCCTATCAGGAAGTCGGGGGCAGGTAATGACTTGCCACCGGGCTTCCTGATTGGCCAGCTTCTCGACCAAACGTGAATCTAGGCGCGAGTCATTACACAGCGCCTGGCTTCTTGATTGGCCAGGAAAGCTGGCTCCAAGCTCCCTCATCACCAGGTGACGAAGGAGCATGGAGCCAGCTTTCAGGCCTATCATGAAGTCAGGGGCAGGTGATGACTTGCCACTTATCAGCGAGTACCGAAAAATAAATAAATGGTACTTGTACTCCTTACCGAAAAAACTGTATAATTTTGTATTTATAATTTGGAATGTGTTTTCACTGCAATAACAGTATAGTTTCTTTAATTCAGGACCTGCAGGGCTCCAGCCAATTTCTGCTTAAGCACACACCCTCTGCAGTCACCGATGTCTCACCACCGATGCCATAGAACTTGATGGACTTGTCTTTTTTCAACCTGACTAACTATGTAACTATTTAACCACCAGGCATACCCAATAATTACCCAAAAATTTATTTCATCTTAGGAACTGTTGAAAATGCCTAGATCCAGCCAGGTCCCAGTACATTGAGTTTCTTTGCTTCTGTGCTGTGCTTTTTTTGTCTAGCTAGATTAACAATTTAAGTCTGAAAAACTAAGAAGTAAGAATATTCTCGAAGGGATCTGCTCTCCGTTGTGTGAAATGTTCTATTTTTCAATATTTCTATACTAAGGAGTTTTAGTAGAATTGTATCCTCTGTCTGCACTACATAAGTAATAGAATGTCAGTGTTGAGATCTGTAAGGCAGAAAGGCTTATTTTCCAAAACAATATATTCAAAGTCTATTGATCTTTTCTAGGTTGGACACCCCTCAGTGTCCCCCTTGAGAAACGGCAGATCCTGCCAAATTTATAATACGAACTATTACAGGATTAAAGTATTATACAGTATTTCTATGTAGTCTAAGATTAAATGTATTATATGATAACCATATATAAGCAATGCAGTTTTGGAACTTGAGATTGGACAGATAACTATAAAAGCAGTATAAAATGAGTTAAATGTGTAGCTGATCAACCCCCACAAATATCAATCAAAACAAGTACAAAAAATAGTAATTACAGCATATAGCTTCATCCTCAAAAAGTGCAATCATAGAAAGCGATGAAACTAAAAGGACTCTTGTAGCATGCTGTATATATTCAATACAAAACTAATGAAAACTACCACAGGGCAATAAATCTTAATTTAGAAAAATATACCCTTTAAAGGAGAAATTTTGGGAAAGTAAAATGTAATCTTCCCAATACTATAGATAGTTAGCTTCTTTAATAGTGATTCCTGGACTATATTCATTCAGGAACCTTTGTACCATTTTCAAGCCCTTCTCATGCAGAATACTACTGTACACAGATTCTACGAGGGTCAATTAAAAAGTAATGCCTCCATGTCTGTAATTTGAGATCTATTAGAGTGACTCTGAATGTTCATGTACCATTGATATAGAGGTGTCCTAAAAGGACTACTGAGACGGGACCCTGACTGTCATCATTTGTCTCCCGTTGCAAGAATATGACAACAATATTATTATCATGGGCCCTTAAGACCAAATAGTAAGAGAATTGTTTTATTTTTGAACAATATTTAAGGACAATTTCTTTAAGGTTTAGTCACCGTACTCTGTTTTAGTTTCGCTTATATGCAAGACTAGATAATGCCTTGTCATATACTGTATGTCTTGACCATGTGTATGGGATATAAGATAAATTCCTTAGTCTAGTGGTGATGCTAATACAATAGTGGTAACTGTGTGACATTTCTGATATATAGACAGTAAGAGGTCACCTTTAAATGGGGTTTTTTTGCCATTTGCTATGAATTTAAGCCCCTACCTTCTTCACATGCCATAGAGCAAAGATCGGATGCAAGGGATGTCAACTACTGGTCTCTTTTAGCTCCCAAAGATTCCGAGGATGAGATCTCTATGCTTGCATTCCCAGGTCATGGCCATTACAGGGTGTCTCACCCTTCCTATTGTGAAGAGTGGAACATGCAAAATCGGGATATTCAATTCTCCAAGATGACCAGAAGCAGAGCCAAGAACTGTACAGAGCAGATGTCCCCACTGCAAGCCCCAAGAGATATATGAAGTTAGTGGATGGCTCAACTGACTAGACTTCACCTATAATTTATGTTTTTGGGTGTGCTAAGCTTATTCTGAATTAGTAAAGCAAAATTGGTCATGTATGCTAAGTGGGGGTTAAAAGTAAATGGAACAGTAATGGACAGCTGATCTTTACTTTATGAGAGCCCATACTCTGTGGCAACATTATCACCCAGCACCTTTCTGTATATCTGCAGTCTCTTGTAGCTTGTCTTTCCAGCTTGCTCTTTCTTGCAATGCTCAATTATGGCAAAAAATATGTACCACTTGCGGGAGGAGGGGGCAAAAAGGAAGGTGGCCCAGCCCCGGTAACCATCGATCTGCCAACATCAGGGCTGCCAATAGGGTAGTAGAGCCAGCCCTCCTGTACTGGGCCTAAGCAGCAAGGGGGAACAGCCGCCCGGGGACAGAGAGGGGGCTCTTTCAATTTAGCAGCAGCCATTCCCAGGTGCCCAGTCCAATTTATAATGATATAGTCCCCTCTCTCCCCGGATCCCCTTCTGAATTGACAGCAAGAGAAATACCAGTTGCTGCAGCAGTCAATAATTGAGTCTTAGTGCCGGCCTGCACAGGGTCGTCTAAGTGCTGAGGATATCAATCCGCCTCAGTGTGCGGAGTGATTTCAGGAGCGGGGAGAAAAATTCCCCAGCCCCAACCTGCCAGCCAGCCTGCAACCAAACAAGTAGCCCTGTCAACAGTATGTGTTAAAATCAGAGGTTTTAGTTGCACAAACTTTTGGCCAAAAATATGTAGAAGCCACACTGATATATCCATTTACATTAGGGATGGTATTGGTATCAGTGCCCCGATACTGAGCATTTTCACTCGTACTTATACTTGAGCAAATGCGCCAATAATAAGTGCCGATACCAGCCCTTTAAACTTTTAAATGCATTTGGTTCCCGGAAGGTCCCACGTTTACTGGGGACCTTGCGGCGGCTGTTTACAGTGCTGGTCCGGCCGCACATCTCCTGCTCCTTCTTCCCACTGCCCGCACATGAGATCCGGTCACCCGCCCATATGAGACCGCGCCATCTGCAGAGCCCTGGTGAGACCACATACTCATGGGGAGATGCACACGCAGCTGCAGAGCCATGGTGAGATGCACACGCAGCACTGGTGAGACCACACCGCCATGATGAGACCAACATGCAGCCGTAGTGAGACCGCACAGCTATGGTTAGACTGCATGCAGCCCTGATAAGATCGCACAGCCATGGGGATTCCCACACGCAACCCTTGTGAGACTGCATGCAACCCTGGTGAGACCCGCACAGCCCTAGTTATACCACACACAGCCCTGGTGAGACTGCACAGCCCTGGTGATTGGTCAGGAAGCCAGGCTGCCTCACATCATGAAGCCAGCTTCCTAGCCAATCAGGAAGCCCGAAGGCAGGTTATGACATGCCGCCCAGCTTCCTGATTGGCTGGGAAGCCAGCTTCACTTGTTGCTAGGCAGCATAGCTTCCTGACCAATCAGGAAGCCGGGAGGTGGGTCATGACATGCCGCCCAGGCTCATGATTGGTCAGGAAGCCAGGCTGCCTAGCAATAATTGAAGCCAGCTTCCTAGCGAATCAGGAATCTGGATGGCATGTCATGACCTGCTGTCAGAAAGCCAGAGCCAGAGTTCGAGTGTCGCCGTCTGCGCATGCGCAGGCACCTGTTGTGGACCATAGAGCCATAATAGGAGCAGCATCTTTTCATGGACGTGCGCACGGGCACGCGCCGACGTGTCATTTGAACAATTGGCGCCAACTGGGCTATAAAAGCTGTGTTCAGCTATCCTTCTATGCTGTCAGATCGTCAGCTTCCTGTGTTCTGTGTTCCTGTATTTCCTGTATCCTGATTACCCGTTACTGACCCGGCTTGGACTATTCTTTGTTGTTGCTTGCTCCCTGAAGACCCCGGCTTGTTTTTGACCTTGATTCTGCCTCACCCCTTGTACTACGTTGCTAGCTCGTTGATGACCTCGGCCTGCTTGACGATCCTTCTGCCTTGTGTGTTCTGCTTCCAGCTTCCTCAGCTCATCGGATCTAAAGCCTTCTGGATCCTCTTCGGTGCATCCGCATCCTGCTTCCTGCCCGGATCTACGCACTTCATCTCATCTCGCAGACGCAACAGGCTAACCAGCCTCTGGCACCCTTGCCCCTCTGTGCCCCGGCGCCCCTGTAACCAATCCAGGTGCTCCGGGACCGGAGCTGTGAGAGAGGCCGTCCTCGTCAACTCAGACTCCCCTAAGGTACGTGACACCTGCCTCCCGGCTTCCTGATTGGCTAGGAAGCCAAATTCACTTGTTGCTAGGCAGTCTGGCTTTCTGACCAATCAGGAAGCCAGACGACACGTCATGTCCCACCGCCCGGCTTTCTGATTGGTCAGGAATCCAGGCTGCCTCACAATGTCAATGGAAGAACTTGCGTATAAACGTGCAAAAAAGCTCCTGTATCTTTTTAGGTGTCTGGCGTTTTCCTGCTAGTCATTTTTCTGCTCAGGTGTGAACCAGGGCTATTGAAAACCATGGGATTTCTACTGCCAGACTGTCCTGGCAGTGGCTAGCCCCAGGAGGCAATGTCAACGCCTCAGCGGTTACTGGGCCCGGGCCCTCTTGTTCCTTTCTAGCCCCAGTAACTGCGGTGGCACAGACATTGCCGCCAGGGACTTCAGCTCACAGCATGCAGCAGGCCAACCCGCCACAGCTCTCTCCAGCGGTGGTTGATACTCGCCAGGTCCCAGTCGCACATGGGACCGATGTGACCCTGGTAGTTGCGCCAGTGTTGGCCATTGTTTAGCATCCAGAAAATTTCCTCTGTCTGACCTGTTTGTTGCTGCTGCCAGAATGCCTTTGCTTGCCCTCTCCTTTTTCTCACCATAAATCTTCAATATACCTGCAGATGGAATAGCTCCCACTGAACTTCCTTATTCACTTCAGCTGTAGGTCAGTGCTGTCATTGCATCTCCGTACCCCTCTTGGCCAATCACAAAGCAAATGGTGCAAGGCTTCATTTTGGGATTGACCAGGATGAGAGGGGAATGGAGATGCAACCTCAGCGATGAGGTCTATGAGACATCAGCTGCAGCTGAAGTAGGCACGGAAGTTCAGCAGGATCGGGACTTCCACCCGCGGGTATAGTGCAGATTTATGGTGAGAAGGAAGATTTATTACGGACAGGGGTGTCCCTAGCCTTATGCCTGAGGCAGTTGAGATGATGGGGGTGAGGGGGTGGCCGTGCTGAATCGTGCATAATCAGTGGAGAGGGGTACTGGTGGAGAAGAATGCCTCTAAGAGCCAGGCAGAGAGATGTTTGCATCTCCCCACCAGCTCTTAGCAACCTCAGAGCCTGGGAAATTGCGGCTTCCCATTCAATCAGGAAGCCGGGTGGGTGGTCTCATGCCCACCTGCCAGGCTCCCAGCTTCATTACTGCACCCCTACTGGAAGAGTTAGGGTTCAGTTGAAGAGATGGGAATCTAGGATGCCTCAGGTCTGTGTATGCATACATGTATTTTATACATCTCAAGATCCTTAGCACAGGCATTGGATCTTTCTAAGAATACCAGTGATTTTTTCCCAGAGCAACAAGGTTACACACTACAGTGAGACTGTCCTCTGAATGTCTATTTAAAGACATGTTGCACCACTCAAATGATCCAGTGTGAGACAAGGCTGCACATACCCACATCCACACAGCAGGAGCTGTTGAAGAATGTAGGCAGCCGATGGTGAGCAGGACACTGAAGGCAGGCAGTGTGAAAGACTGGAGAACAGGTGATAACCAATGGCGCAGTGTTGGCTGCAGAGAATGCTTCCTTTACAGCTGAAGGGCAGAAAAGGAACAAGAAGTGCGCATGAAGATTTAGCTCCTGCGTCACTTTAGCTCCTTGTATGCCAGCTGATTTTAAACACTGATTTTTATTTTATTTTTCTGCAGTTTTTGCTTAATCATGGGGCCCACAACTGAGCACTATGCTGATAAATGCTGATTTATATTCTTAATAAAGTTAATGTCTTACTGACAATAATAAAGTGGAGACAGATGGGGTATAGCAGAATAAATAAATCCATAAATCTATGCTGAGATCATTTGGGTAACACTAACAGAAATAACAACATTCTGGACAGTTAAAATATCCCCATATGAGTAGTGGCCTTTCTTTTCCCATAAACAGTTGCTACTTGTCTGTAATGGGTACCAAATTGTTATCACATTTAAATTCCCTATTTACTATTTTGAAGCCCCAATAGAGCTTTTCTATTAAAAACAAGTTTTTTTTTTTTTTACATAATACAACAGGGAAGCAAACTGAAAATTAGATTTTGGATAATACGCTTTGAGCAACCGTATGGAACACAACTTTTACCTCCCTAAAGTTTCCTGCACATTTAAAACTGTGACTCGTCAGTGATTCCCATTACAGAGACTGCCATTTGCAGATGAGACTATTTAGATGCCACTAAACTTGAACAAGTGTGTTTTTTTTCGAACTCAGGGTCAGGTCTTCCTGATTATAACATGGAGCCAATGACATTTTATATTATCTCCGCCACTGCAACAAGGTTTTATGGAACTGCCAGCCTGTTTCATTTCACAAAGGTAAGAAAGCCACTAGGATGGGATTTGGGAGATTGAAATACAGATACGAGTAATAGGCAGTATGCCTTTTTACTTTTTTCTCCCAATAGAACAAGAAGGGACTATAGTAAAGAAGCTGCTTTAACCACTTGCTGCTGGGAAGCATCCACCGTCCACCCATATTTTTACGATGGGTGGATGGCAAGCGGTTAAAGCCCATCTGCAAGAAAAAAAACTCCTGTTACAATAGGGCTACCCCTGCAGTGCAAGGGTAAACTGCTTGTTAATGTCTGTGTAAAGGACTTTTACCTACCGGATCCTGGCTCCCCAGCAGTTGGCACTCACATTGTCCCTCCTACACTCCCACGTGTGGACTGTCCTTTGGTGATCTCACATATAATGTAGGGCTATGGGCGAAACCAGGCCTCAGACCACCAAAGCGCGGGGGGCTGGTGGGAGAGGCTCTCGGTGTCTGTTTTGAAGCCTGCAGGAGTGGAAACCAAGAAGTGCTTTGCACAGCTCCCTTAGAAAATAACTAGTGGTTAACCCTTGCAGTGTGAAGGTAGCCCCAGGGAGATTTTTTTTCTTTGGATATGGGCTTTAATGCCCCCTCAATAGCATTACATACCTAAGTTCCCTTTCGCTTCCCCTGCCACCCTATTCAGCTGCCAAAAGTGAGGAAAGGAAGCCCTTTGTAGACTTTGGGTCATCATAGTCAGAGCTTACATAGGTCTAAGGACTGTCCACTCATCCCCATGTGACAGCACATAACCAATCACCAGACATCTACTCAGAAATATATGAAGTTTCTTTGCTTCCAGGAGGTGGGAGAAAGAATGAAAAATGGAGTATAAGCTGCTGGGGAGGGTGACGTTAAAGTGAACCTGCTGCCTTTTTCTCTGCATAACCAAAGCACAGGTTTCCTTTAGGCATGTTGATATACAACTCTCATATGCACAAAGCAGCGACACATATTTGTCATAGGAAATTGCATAGGTGTCTAATGTATCCCATTGCCAGCATGACTTTGCTTATCTACATTGTGCAAGGGATGGTATGGCAGCACACCATAGAGCAGTGGTTCTCAACCTGTGGGTCGGGACCCCCTCGGGGGTCGAATGACGATTTGCCAGGGGTCTCCTAGTCAGAAAAAAAAAACCCACCATAGGAATGCATAGCTAGATTCCTATTGGCTATTTCACTTTGCAAAAGCCAATAGCAAACTAGCTATTGCACCCGCCCTCTGATGCTGCCAATCAGCAGAGGGAGACCTGAAGTTCTCCATCAGGTCCCCTTCTAGTGATTGACAGCAGCAGAGGGCGGGTGCAATATGTATGTATGTATGTATGTATGTATTCATTCAAGCAAAAAAATATGTAAAACACACCTCTAGCTATGCATTCCATTTTCCTGGTCCGCAGCTGCAGAGATCGGGCAATGTCTCAGTGCCTGTGATTGACACTGCGCACTGTCAGCTTCCTGGCGGGTTCGGCACGTGGAGCTGCGAACACGCCCGAGCCCATCCCTATCAGTGACAGTACTGCGGAGTATGTACCTCATACGTTATATAGCCACACACTTTAAATCCAATTCTTCTAGTTCCAGCTGCAGAGCCCGGTCCTGTCTTTGCCTATAGCAGTGGTTCTCAACCTGTGGGTCGCTGTGCAAGGTGAGAGTCCTCCTCGGCTCTCTCCTAGCGCAGCAGTGTCAGTTCTCCTGCCACGCCTCCAGATGTCGCTGCAGCAGCCACGTCATCCCTAAATTTTACCTTTGGGGGTCACCACAACTTGGCAAATGTTACCAAGGGGTCCCAGCCCTAAAAAGGTTAAGAAACAATGCCATAGAGGATTACATAGATCTTGCAACAGGCCAGATCTCCGTTTTGCTTACCGATTATGCATCAGTAGGTTTTTTTATAACCAAAAAATTGTTCATACATGCTGCTGGTGTCTGCAAACATTAGCAAAAGAAATGGCTGTGTTAAACTTACTTTGCCTCTTCATAAATGCATCTGTTAGTTGCAACAAGCCTAACAGACTAATACAATATCGCCCTCTTCTGTCCCAAAAGTAAAAAATACAATTAGTAACAAACTGACTGCACCAGATGTGGAAAAGCTTACTGGATAATATATGTTTGCAGATCCCAGCTTTTTACACATGCCATACATTTTATAATACATTTATTCATAAGCTATAGGGCGGAAAAGTATCAAGGCAGTGATGGCACCCTCTATGAAGCTTAAAAGGTTCAGCTTTGCTTCTCTAGAAGAAGTGTGCAGGCCAGGAAGAGAATTCCCACACAAAATAATAAGACTAGTGTTGCAATGCTGCTTCTCCATAGATTCAGTGTAGATTGAACTTTGTCAGCTTAGGACAGGTAGTGTTTTACAAGCAGGATCAGCAGGTGAAAAGAAGGGAATATAAAGCCTGGAAAAAGAAAACTAAAAGCAGCCACCTCATCTAAAGACTGGTGAGCTGCAGCACATTCTATTCTAATGTTTTGGGTTTAGATTTACTTTAACAATGCCAGCAAAAATATTGTATATGTTTATCATATCTATATACAGTATACACATACACACACACATCCCAACTCTCCTACTATTAGATTGTTTCTCCCCCGGGCTGCCGGGAGCCTCTTTTTCTCCTGGAAAGGTTTACTCTGCTTAATCTAGCAGAGTAAACTTTCCCTGCTATCTGTTTATATGTTTATATGTTTTTTCCCTGACATCGGGGCGGCTGTCAGAGAAAAACAAAAAAACAGCATAGGAATGAATAGCTAGATTGCTATTAGCTATTTCAATTTGCAATAGCAAGCTGGCTATTGCTCCCATCCTCTGTTGCTGTCAATCAGCAGAGGTGGACCTGAAGTTCTCAATCAGGTCCTCTTCTGCTGATTGACAGCAACAGAGGATGGGAGCAATAGCCAGCTTGCTATTGCAAATTGAAATAGCTAATAGCAATCTAGCTATTCATTTCTATGCTGTGTTTTTTTTTATTCTGACGGCAGCAGCAACCTGCAGATAGTAAAGAAGCTATTGCTTCCCTTGCTATCTGCAACAATCATTTCAGCGGGGTGCCCCGCGGATGGGGGGAGGGGGTAGAGAAAGAGGGCACCTCCCTGAAATCACTTTTTTCTGGTTGGGATCCCTGCACACACACACACACACACACACACACACACACACACACTATATACTCTGCCTCTAATTGTTAATATATGCATCATTTAACTGAATTTATTTTACTCACCTCAATGTTTTGCAGTAGAGATAATAAGGAGTAGTATAAGTATACATCATAAATCAGAGTCACCAGTAGATACTGAGTGCTTCTCCTCCACACTCAACCTCCATATGATAAGCAATTTTAAATGGTGTGTTGTATTAAATGTGTTGGATTTAGCAGCCAAAGCCAACAGCTGAGTAGAGATATGTCACATGAATAGAATACTGAACACAGGGGAACTTTTAAGACCCAATTTAGAAATAAAGCAATATCGTCATCCACTCCATCATACTCTTAAATATTTCTCGATTATGTGGCCTGCATTTTGCAATCTGTTATAAAATACAGGCCATGGCATTGCACCTACAGTACTTCATATAGTTCTCTCTGCTTAATGTTCACATTCGCTTTTTAATTTTATTGTGGACTGCCAACTTTGGACTTGCGAAGCCAAGGGAGTGCAAAATGTATTTCATATATGTGCAAAGCCATGCCACTGGTTTAAATGGACCCCTTTGTCAGGCCAGCAACGTGTTAAAAATGACTGTACTAAACAATAGTGAATTTCATATCTGTAATCAAGAAAACACGTAATTAGGGCGAAAGATCTGCTTGTAATGAAGAACTTTATTACTTACGATGGAAGGATGTTATCCACATTTGTTTAATTCACAGACCAGTCATGTATTTTGTAGTGCAACATCTATACTTTCCTAATCTAACACTGAAAAGTAGGAGGTAGGTTCAAATAAACCACAGAGCAGATTTTCTAAAGAGAAGAGATTTTTGGAAGTCTGCAACTCAGGATATGGAAAATACCACTAAACACTGGCTTCAATGTAGTTTGACAGATTAAAACACTAGTTACACATACATTAGTTGGTTTAAGAGCCGATAATATAAAAGCTTTCAAATGTGGTTCTTTTACAAGACACTCCTTCAAATAGACCTTTTTAGCACTATAGCAGATCATATGATACAAGACAAACATGTTTAAAATCTCACCAATATGACGATGCCCCCAAGTTCAAGTTAGGGAAGCTCTCTGCGAGGCCTGTGGTTGTCGTCTGGTGCTATGCGCTTGACTGGTGTCCATATCTTGTCAGGCAGCATAGTTGAACAAGGCTTAGGTGGTTGCGTGGTAGGGATTTAATTTGGTAAAGGAGGGAGACCCCTTTTCTTCATCTTTGTTTGGATCCCTGATGCTGTTCAGTGTGCCATCTTTGGTTACTATGAGCTGAAATGGGAATCCCATAACCCAATAGCCATCCTGAGCAATCTGTGCTTCATAAGGGTTATTAGAGATAGGTCGCTGAAGCCTTTCACTCTTATATTTGTTAACCGATTTGTCATGGTTGGTTAAAAAGGATGGCTTCTGTACTACAGCTTCTTTACTCTAGCTAGCGGTTTAGGCCCTAGAGAGCATGGGCTCTATCAAGTCACCAGTCTGTCTGGTATATTGGGGGCCAGAAAAGAAAATAGATCCATGAGATAAAACTAATACAAAGCTTACAATTCTAGGTACCCTGTGAAAGTGAAGGTTCTGTCACCTTGGTACCCTGTGAAAGTGAAGGTTCTGTCACCTAGGTACCCTGTGAAAGTGAAGGTCCTGTCACCTATGTATATTTTCTGAGTCCTCTTATTGAAGTGAGAGCCGGGATACATTTGTCAGAGGCATGTTTTTCCTTCTAGGAAATATTCATACTGGATCACCACATTTAGCCTCAAGGTTCTCAGCAAGTTCACTGATCTCAGTTTTGGGCCAGCTTATCCACCTCAGGAGAAACCATGCGGGTTATTTTCTGGAGCAGTATGTGCATTCTTACATCCAACATGGACACCATCAGATAAGGCACCGGAGGTGTAAATCAGCAATGGGGCAGGCACAGAATTCTCAGAGTCTTCTCTTTTTTCACCAAACTGCAGGGTGGGGGAGGGTGATGGTAAGAATGCCAGGGATGGTGGACTAGTCAGAAACCTCGCCCAACATGGTGTCTTTAGTAGGCCCTAGTTCCATAAGTGTCATAGTAACAGCCTCCTGCTTGCCAATTTTACTCATAGGGATAGATGATGTAATAAGTAGTTGAAATTAGAAATTGAAAGCTGAAAGGGAGGAATAATGCACAGGACTGCAGCAGAGCTCCAGGGTTAAGCTTCCTCCATGTACATTTAGGAAGGTTGCTAAGAAATCCATGTACATACAGTGGTAAACAATATCAAAATTAGTCAACAGTGTTGAATGCATGCCCTGCTACGTGGACAGGAAAATATGTATGTAAAAAAGATCAGTTATCATTCACCTTTGATGTAGGCATGGTTACAGAATATTTCCCTTTCCTGTGTGTCCTTGTTACATGTCACTTATATCTATAAAAAAGAAATTAAGTCTGCTTACTTTCATTGCTCGGTCCAGAGTTTCAGCAAAATATCTAGGGACGCTGCGAACACTCTTCACTTAAAAAGAAAAAATATACAGAATAAATGAAAACAAATCAAGGGCTTATAAGTACTAACCACTTTTTGAAATGTTACCATTTTTCCAACCCTCATGGCTTTTTCACACTAACCAATGCGTTCAGTACATGGTTCCATGCCTTACAGTGCGCTCCGATCGCCAAAAATTGTGCACCATACTGGAACGCAAGGCATTGGGGTACCACGCATTCCGGTGCGGGTGGGAAATGGGTCTGCGCTGACATGAATGGCACTACCATGCCCCCTCCCGCCCTGAAAGTGAGGAGCCTGTGTTTATGCAATCCAGTGCATTCATGGCACGGAAACGTGCCCTGAACGCATTGGCTGGTGTAAACAGGCCCCCAGAGAGATCTTAGTAAGAAAATACATGCCTTAATGCAATGATATAACAGCAATACTTTTATAGAGATCCTAGTCATCTAATGCAGACCATCTTGACTGCTTTGCTGTAAACGGAATTAAAAATGCAGCATAAAAAAAGCAGTTTACTTGATGAATACAGTTTTGCTGGGTGTATAAATCACCTATACTAAACTTAGTGTTCATCACCCAGAATATTATTAGCATATTCACTAAACACTTTAGGTTTATTTAAGTATTGTAATAAAAGAAAACCAGCAGAAAGTCTATTTGTCCTTGATTCATAAGCAAGGATTATAAAAAACAGAATTTACACTGCTTTGCCTGCACTACACAATTGTGAGCTGCCTTTTATGCCTCATTCACACACAACGCAAGAGCAAAATTGTACATTGCGAAAATGCATGTATTTATGCACGTATAATGCACGTATGTATACGCGCATGTGCGTATATGTGTGCACTATATGCAATCCCAGAATGCATCATTCATAATAGAAATTTTAATGAACTGTACGCGCGTAAACATGCAGCAATGCGCAGCCCGGATGCATCTCGGTTCCATTCAGTTTTTGTGCATTTTTACACTACCCAAATATACGGCTCCATACGCGGCTATGTGTATGGAGCCATTTATTTGCATGTGGTACAATACGCACATGCGCGTGTATATGCGCGGCAGTGTGAATGAGGCCTTACAGAAAGTCTGTTCACATTGTGACACGGTATACGACTGTGTACGTCAGTGAGAGATTGAGAAGGGCAATTTTTCCTGGCTAGGAAGGAGTTAAGCCTTGCCCAAACAGGTACACCTCCTCTCTATTAATTAGCCTGCACCTGATAATAGCTGAGAGCGAGAGAGAGAGATCCATGCTGCACTGGGTGGATACAGACAGACTGGAGAGCGTCTGAATATCTGTGGAATAAGGTCTGGCAGAAAAAAACTCTATGTTAACCTCCCTGGCGGTATGATTTTTTTTTGCTTTTTTGGGTCTATTTTTTTTTCGTTTTTTTTGTTTGCGATTGTTTTTTTAAATTTTAAGCTGGTTCCGCCCCCTTGCGACACGGCCGCTCGCAAGGGATGGAACCCGGAAGACGGATGTCGGCATCGGACGGAGGACACAGTGCGGCTCGTAGGGAGAAGGCAAGTGCAGCGCTGTGTATGGCTCGGGCTTACTGCTTTTGGTACTGAAAATTAACCCCGAGCCACACTCGGGAATACCGCCAAGAAGGTTAAGGACTGTGATTCTCTATGCATGTTCATTTATACTGGAAGCTGAAATAGCCGCTCCAATAGGAAGTAGCGAGAGATACTACTGTTAAGTTAGACTCCTAAGGTGGAGTAGGCCTTTTTGTGTGTGTTACTTTTGATTTTCTGCTGGAAGTTGTTTTGTTTAACCCCTTCGTGACGGGAGACGTACACTGTACGTCCCGCCACAAAGGGACCAAATGACTCGTCACGTACACTGTACGTGACGAGTTATTTGCTGCACTAGAAGGCTGGTAACCGCTGAGAATCAGCGGTTATCATTCATTAATGGATGCCTAAGTTTAGAGGCATCCATTACAGAAAGGGTTAACCTTTTTCAGACACCCGATACCTGAAGATCGGGTGTCTGAGAGTCACAGCAGAGCCGGCAAACATGCCGGCTTTTGCCAGCATTCTGACAGCTCGTATAGATCGAGAGAGATATCTCTCTCAAGCTATACTGGCTTTTTTTTTCTTTCACTTTCAGGAATAGATACATAATGTATCTATTCCTGAAAGAAGAATGTTTCAGTTTTCTGATGGTTGTTGCAACAATCAGAAAACCTTTAGGCCTGGTTCACACCTGAACGTTTTGTAGCGCATTCAAGGCTCTACGAACGCTCTACAAAACGCTCAAACATGAAAATCCCATTGTTTCCTATGGGTATGATTCACACCTTGCCGTATTTCAGCCCGTCTGAACACACTACAAAACGGCCTACGCCTGAAAAAGGTACATGAGCTTGTTTGCGGCGTTTTTGTTGCGCGTTTCCATTGGGATACAGCAAAGTAGCCCTCTGAAACGCGCGTTTGTCGCGCGTTTTTTTACTGCGCGACAAACGCGCATATTCGATACGCCTAGATGTGAACAGAGCCTAAGTGACAGCTGAATCCTGAACTGCTGCAGGATCAGGGTCACTAACTTATTATCGGCTGTACTGACGTTTGAAGCAGCCTGATAATAACCAAAAATGTATTAATTTATCAAGCAGTAATAGTGAGATTAATTCACAATGACTGATTGATATAATTAATTAAATAAAATAACATTTTTAAGTTTAAAAAAAAGTGCAATCAATACATTCATTTATTTGTCCCTTATTTTTTTACACTTTTTTTTAGCTGTGCTGGTTTTGTAAAAAAACTACTACAAATCAAAACTGGGAAAAAAGTGGGTTTTTTTTACGTTTTTTCCTCTTTTTTTAAATATTTTATTTGTCCTAAGTGAGGCGTTAGACACACATATATATAGCCTTATCTGTCCTCTAAAAAACAATATATAATATGTGTGGGTGCACTTTGTAAGAAAGTATATTACTGACGTGGAAGAATCACACAGCAAACATGTCAAAAGTGTGTCAGTCATTTACGAACAGAAACTAAAAACAAGCTCAGTCATGAAGGGGTTAAAAAAGTGAAAAACTTACTCTATTGATAAAAAGAGACTTTTTACGTTTGAGTGCAATAAAGCGGCATTTACTGCCAATTCTGATTACAGACCAGTGACTTTCTTACAACATATTTACTTCCTTTAACAATAGTTATCAGTTATTAAACACTCACAAGATCCTATTCCATAATAGTGAAGGGTCACTGCTGGAGTACAAAAAGTCTATTATACCCTACCTGCTGAACTCAGCAAAATGTCTGATACCAATGTATTGGAGATGTATAGAAGCTCCTCCAATAAAAGGAATGGTTTATAAAAACAAATCACATATGTTTTATGGAGGAACTGTTTCTGAGAAGCCAAAATAAGTATACAATGTTCTGCGAAATTTGGAAGGGATGGTTCAAGTATAAGAAATCAGAGGAGTATATATTAGTGATGTCCTCACATAACTAAATAATTAAATTACTGACTCCCCTGTGCCCTATAGGATGATTCCATAACTCAATTAGAGAAAAATAGGAGAACAAGAAAAGGGTTAGAATAGGATGCTTTAGTATGTTTTTATTTTTGTATTTTAGAGCTAAAAGAAAATAACCTCTTTGGTTTCTCTTCTTTTTACTTAGCCTGGAATAGTTTATTTTGAGTAGCACTATTTATGCGGTTTGTCCCTTGAGGTTTGGGGTGATTTTGATAAGACTTTAGAATACAATAGGATACACTTAAAAATAGATGTATATCATCCTCACTTTGAGTATTAAGGGATGTTTGTTTTGTAATATGATATAGGGTGGGAGATGCACAAAATATTAACTTTATAAAGTAATGACTAACCCATGACATTAATTCACTGAACTTAATCTATAGTAGAAAGATTTTTTTTTTATATACTTGGTTATAATACTTGGGATACACAGAAGACTGGGTTCACAATGCAGCAAGTTATGATAGGCACTAACCCACTGATTTGTAAAGAATTGAAGGAAGAGAAGTTAATTATAAAAGTAAACCGTAATATATAAATCACATTAAGAAGAAAATAGAAAAGCTAGTATTATGCGGATACAGACCAGGCAACGATTAGTGGGGAAAACAAGAAGTTAGAAGAAAATTAAAAGTAACATTATGATATGTTTCTGTTTTAATGTTGGTACTTATGTGATTATGTTAGTTTGTGTTTCAATGTTAATTGTTTAGTAAGTTATGTAAAATGTCGGATTTGTAGACTTTGATGTGGAAAAAAACTTATTTTTTTTTTTTTTTTTTTAAACACTCACAAGAGCAAACCTTTATTTTTAGTACCATACTCCTCAGGCAGAAATGTAATAAGTTACACACTTTTTTTATACTAATTGCAGAACATGGTGTCAAAGTAAAGCTTTCATGACACCTGAAATTATCAGATTGCCCAAGTTTTTGTTTCATGCAAAAGGAGAGTGAATAGATCCAAGTCTTACCTGTGGCAAGCAACAACTTCTCAAGGTGACCCGAGGTCTCCCGATCAATGCTCTCTTCAATCTGGTAGCCAGAGATGGTCATGTATTTATCAAACACTGAAATGTCAAAAAGAGACACGGAGTCTCCTCCGGTAAAACAAATATATACTATGTAGTCACTACAAAATCTCAGTCAGTAAAGTCAATGACACCATGTGGTCTCATGTAAATTTTTTAAGCAGAACTCAATTCCTGGCAAGCAACTAGGTACATGGTTGAATCATATACATGGGAACAGTTTTAGCTGTCAAAGGACTTGGATGCTAAATCAACCAATCTTGAATTCAGGTCGACCATCCTCCACTATACCAGTAGTAACACAGCCTGGTCAAGAATATACCACCAGCCTGCTGATTAGCTAAGGAAGAAGCAAAAGCACAATTATAAGACCATCTCTCTGCTCTGTCCACTCCCCTCGTCAGCAGGGCCGGATTCCCGGCAAGGCCACCGAGGCCCGACCTCGGGGCGGCACTGAGCAGAGGGGCGGCACAGGTTTGAATCACCCGACACCCGGAACATAGAGTCCCGGGCGCCTGGCGGTAATATACTTTCTACATTTAGCCCTGCTTTGCACAAGCAGAGCTAAACGTAGAATAGGAGAAATTACTTGTTTCTTTACAAGTGTTCTCGGCGATGTCGCCGAGAACACTTGTAATCAGAGTGCCGCTCCGTCCTGCCCCCGCCACCCCCCTAAAAAAAAAATTAAAACCAACCCTGCAGCCCCCGGCATTGCCGAACCCGGTCTTTGGGCGGCAGGGAGGGTAAATCCGGTCCTGCTTGTCAGTATGTTTACTGACCGCACAGGTACCACCACAGCAGACCAGATTAGTTCCTTGTACTGCTGCATTGTCTTTTCCCAGCCCCAGTAGGGGAATACAGAAGGCTGATATCAAAACAAATATTTACAGCAACTGTATTTTTAAAATACCCATAAGGAGGCCCTCTTTGGGTATCCAGTCTTGGTTATATATGCGATTTTCCCTTTAATGTATCCCAGTACTTTTTCTTCTGTTTTTACACTGTTTTCTTGTGAGCAACCTACAACCTAGCATTTAATATCATAACTCTTTTTTCCATTAGGGAAACGAAGCATAAAAAGATCAATGTACACCAACAATGTAAGACTCCTTAGGGCGTTAAGGGGTTTGCGAACTGCTGAGATCAAGTGAAATAAAACCAACTAAAATGCAATGATAAAAGACATGAGGGGTCTTGCTTGGCTGCCTTGGGAACAGGTGTAACTGACTGGCAGACAGGTACTGTTGCTACGGAAAACTGGGAGCAGATTTGTTCATCAGGAATAACAAAAGTCCCTGCGGTTGTCATGGGCAACATGGTTAACCCCGATCGGGCTTTGGAAAGGGGGTACGCTCACCCGTCGGTGCGGGTGAGCGTACCCGTCTGCTGACAGGATGGATCCTTAAATCATTTTGCTGGAGTGTGTTTGTCTAGTAAAACAGAAGTAAGGAAACTGCTCACAGTTGAGCACATGTCAGATCTTGAGAATGCACACTTGCTTAGCACTGATGTGGTTTACACGAAGGAATGCATTGGTGCTGTACAATCTAAAGGCCAAAAATGGTTTGTAAATCTCAGACTAAATAATATATACCAACCCTGCCAGCTGGACTCAGGTGCAACATGTAATGTCATGAGTTTAAAGTCCGCTGCCTGGAGATCGAACAAGTCGTTGGAGAATGGGTACTTGTCTGCGAAAGGTTGCACCACGCTCCTATCTAGTGGACAGTGATGGAACTCTCTATCGTCACAATCGTGTGGATCTGCGTGTGGATCCAGTTGACAGGCCAGACTCGCCTGGTAATGCAAGGGCAAACTCTCCAATTGGTGGTAGAGAATGTACAGTGATGATGCCACAGGCTAATGTTAATGACAGTGCGGAGCAAGCAGGTATATCGGACGGGAATTTCATGACAATCTACTTGTCCCAATACAAAAAAATAGTTTTAATCAAAACTAGGGATGATACAATGCCGGTTTTTCGGTATCAAGTACGAGTACCGATATTTTGCTTTTGGTACCCGCCGATACTGAATACCAATACCACTGCTTCCACTGGCATGGAGCAGGCTTCCCGGGTAATCAGGAAGCAGGCAGCGTGTAATGACATGCCAACCTACTTCTTGATTGCCAGGGAAGCCGGCTGCATGTTGTTTGGCCGGCTTAATTGTGGTTGGCCGGGAAATAAAATATTAACCATTCTGTAAGCAAAACGTAATTTTCTGGCAGTGCCCCTCCCGAGAATAGACTCTGGATCCGCCCCTGTGTCAGACCACCTCAGGAGCAGGGGTTGGGAAAAGGTTCCCACACAGACCCCCTGTTCAATAAGGGACTGAACCGCCTCAAAACATTTTAACAAGGCCTCTTCTGAAAACTTAGAGTAATTTTCAAAAAACCCGGCAGGATCATCCTCTAATAACCACACTAGTGACACAACCTGTGATAGTGTATACGGAGGGGAGAAGTCATCCCCCTCATCACTTCTCAGAGCAAGTTCGGTACAAATCTGGATTAGGGGTTGGATATCCCCAAAAGGACAACCAGTTATATCCATGAAACAATGAGTCCTGCGGACACACTCCAATAGGTCTGCTCTGGGGGAACCCTGGAATATCTGTCGGCAGCGCCTCAGATGCTAAATGCACATAATAACGCATGCTCTCGAGATCCATTTTGACACCAGAATGTCTCAGAAAGCCAGCAGGTTCCCGTGTGGTCGATTTGGTCGTTTTGTGGGCTCAGGATTCTGTCAGGGATACCGGCACAGGTGACCCCACACCTGCACAGGTACCCATACAGGCAGACCAAACACATGTGACCACACGGACCAGGCAAGTATGGTATATATAAATATTTTAATAAACCTAACAAGCTAACAGAAACAATCCACAACAGGCATAAACCAATAATGTAACCCCCAACACCTAGGACATACAACCAGTGTAACAACACAGGAAACAGGGCTCAGGGTACAAAATAGCAGACAAGTATCAGGGTCTCAGGGTTCAGGCCAGAGGACTCAGACAACAGGGGAAGGCAACGGAATCCTGAGCCAAGGTCCAGACTGCAGAGAGGGTTTAAATACCCTCCCAGGAGCAACATCTAATGGGCTGATTCCTGGCAGCTGGGAGACACCCACAGGTGAGCACTGGAGCTGCAGGTACCAGCACCACCCAGTGGTGGTCTGGCACCTAGCAGCCCCTGGCTGCCTGGAGAATCCCGCAGGTGAGCCCAGGAAATGCAGGGCTCAGCTCCAGCGACACCCGGAGGCGCTCTGGATCCTAACAGTAATGATTCGCTGCCCGGCTTCCCGATTGGCCAGCTTCTTAGCATCCTTCTGTTCCTAGAACACAAGCGGCTATTGTCCCCTAGTGTCCTTTGTTGCTAGGATGCAGAAAGCTCTTGACTGCATCCTAACAACCAATAGGCTGCATGAACGCTGTACTTTATGCTTGTAAAAAGGTACACAAATTAATTACTCTTGTGTGCATGAGCCCTAAATTTTAATCAATTAATCCTGCAAATTAGGGATGCACCGATGCCGGCATTTCAGTATCAGGTACCGATATTGTTTTTCGGTACTTGCCAATACCGAATACTGATACCGGAAGTCCCATTAAGGAAGCCGGGCGACGTGTAATGATTCGCAGCCTGGCTTCCTAATTGGCCAGAAAGACGGGGGGGGCGGGTAAAGACACGCCGCCTGGCTTCCTGTTTGGCCATATTCCCAACTAATCAGGAAGGTGGGGGGGGGTGTAAGTCATTACCTGGCCTCCGACTTCCTGATTGGCTGGGAAACCAGCTCCATGCTTCCTAGTGACGAGTGAGCATGGAGCCTGGCCAATCAAGAAGCCGGGCAACATGTAATGACTGGAGGAAGTAATTGTTGTTAAACAGGCTGGACTTGCTTCATCTCCATTACATGAAGTGACGAGACTAGTCTTCACACAATAAAAATAAGGTTCTTTGTGCTTTCCTTTAAGCTGACAAGGACAATGCATTTCTGGAAGGATCAACAGATGTTTCTGTACTTCCTGAAAGATGAAAACTAATGCAGTCACCACATTCAATTACTTGGTGAGCTGCAATATAATTGGATTTTTGTAATCATAAAATCCTTTTCTTGGAGTTCATTGAGGGACGTGGGACACACAAAAAAAAAACTGAGTAATACTTCAGCATACAGGAGGATTTAGGCAGTGGCCAACAACAACAACAAAAAACAGTGACCAGCCTGGTATAACCCCTCCCATTCCCAGCTTGCCTCAGTTTTTCTTTAGTTTTTTTTTACAATACAGTACTGAGAGCCAGATGAACCACAGAGGGGTGAGGATATCCGTTCTTTAAATTACAAGAAATCTTTTTTTTCCAGTGAGCACAAAATCAATTTTTTTTCTCAATTACGGAGGGATATAGGATTCAGGGACAATTGGGATGTCTGAGGAATGGGCAACCAAATGCACACAACAGGCCCCACTATAAACAGAAAACTGGGAACTGCTTGCAGCTTAAAGAGCTACCTGAAGGACCTTACACCCAAAGCTAGCATCAGATGAGGCCTAAACATCTAGCTGGTAAAGCTCACAGACTGTGTAAAAAGAAAAGCAGATAGCAGCCTTACAAACCAGGAAAGAGTTGTGTGATGCCAAAAAGCCCACGAAGCACTAACAGGCCTAGTAGATTGTGCCTTGACAGAATGAGTGCCACCTAAAGCTTAAGACAATAAGTCTGAATGATGATCTGTCTATGCCACAGCAAAATGGTTCCCCTTTGCAGGGATCAAAGGATTCATAGATGTGAGAGTCAGTCTTTCTAATATATTCAGTGGGAAGCAGCTAAAACGACATCCAGACAGTAAAGAGAGCGGGCGGGAGTGATAGAAGCCCAATGTCCTGGTTGAGATTAAAGGTCAAAACCACCTTAGGAGGAAGGAGGCTCTAGGCCTTAACACCACCTTGTCCTTGTGTAAGACCAGAAAGAGTTATTTACAGGACAAAGCCACCAGTTCAGACACCTCACAGAGGCAATGACAAGGACAGTAACCTTATAAAAGTAAGAGTGGAAAGAGGAATATCACAGATTGGTTCAATTGGCTGTTCAGGATTCATCCCACGGATTATTACCTCATACCAAGTGAAGTATGTCTTCCATGTCCAATGGTAGACCAAGTGGGAAGCGGACTTCCTAGCCTTTAGCATTATAGGACTCGCCAATTTGCAATGACCCCTGTCTTGGCTTGTCTTTTGGGCTGACAACCGCTTAAAACTAGGGCTGCAACAACTAAAATCGATATTGATAAATGAGAATCAGCCACTTTCTCCAAACCAACCCCCTCCCCTCCCCCCACCAGCAACTCTGCTCAGCCGCTTGCATCGCACACCCCCACTGCCCAGACTCTTCCCCCTCCCCTCCCTCCCCCAACAACTCTGCTCAGCCGCTTGCATCGCACACCCCCACAGCCGCCACTGCCCAGACTCTACGTTGCCACTCTCCTCTCCAATGCAGTCGGTGTCATCTCCAATCCCACTGCACTCCCCGCCTGTATCGGCAAAGGGCATCGGAAGGGACACAGACCAGCTTTCATGCGCTAGAGCTGCTCTGAGACAGGGATGCCAGAGAGCAGGGCGGGTCAGTGGACAGTGAGTCGCTGCTGGATGGGTCGGAGAGGCTCAGAGGCAGTGGGTGTGTGCAATTTGCCCATTTCAAATTGCAATAGCTGTTTACATTGGAAAGAGTAAGTAATCTGCGCTATAGGACAAACTGGCACTAAAGGAGGATCCAAAAAAAAGAGGAAAAACCGGATAAGCTGTTATCTCTCTGATATCTGTTGAGTGCATCCCCTACGGGGGTCCACCTCTCTTCCGATTAACTATTCTCCTGGATACGGCTAATCGGGCTACATCCATCGGGTTTCTCCTCAGCTTAAATTATGTCCCTTCAGGAATATGACACCATTGGACACTATTTTACCTTTAAAATTTGATTGTTCATCTGATCTATATTTAAACACTTATATTTTTTGTTACCACTCACCTGATTGCACATTATATATGTCAGGCCAGCGCAAAAATCCAGTTTAGCAAAGTCCAGCTACTGTCTCCAAAGATATTGCCAAGCATATACCAATCTGAACAGCTGCATAAAGAGACCAGCTCAAGCTGCTGGTAGATTAAGTCTTCACTGAAGAAAAAAAAAATTTATCTTGGAAACAGGAAGAGAAAAGGCTATTCAAAACGCCTAAAATTTTCTCAGAGAAAATATGTCCATTCTTCAAGAACACTAGCAAAAAAGCAAAAGCAAGCTGGGGGATGGGTGAAGTAATATAAGGCTTTTTTTTTTTATCCAAATACTCCTGTAGGCTGCAGTATAACACTATTGTCTCTGAATCCTGTGCCCCTCAATGAATGACAAATTACTTTGTGTTTAGGTTTACATACACTTTAAAATGTGCAGCAGTTTATATGTTCCATGGAACCAAGATCTCTGTTTAAATTCCTAGCAGCACAAACCTGCCATGGCTAATACAAGGGAATGCCACTCACTACACTGGATTTTATTTTTATCTTCCACATCTGTACCGTTTCCTTATAACCCCTGCACATGACCATTTTCTAGTACTTTAAACCACTTTCAACCAGTATTTACAATACAAGTGACTGGATCAAGGCACCCTCATAACATTCCAACGATTTACCATGTTCTTGTACCATTTTTATGGTAGAAAATGTTTATCTGTCCAAATCATTTTTGTGATAAAAAGCAGTTTGAAAGTAACCGTACAGTAGAAACGGTCACACACCTTCCATACACTGCACGATCATACGATCGCGGGATTTTCCGCGATTATCGTGCAGTGTATGGGCACCTTTACAGAGGATACTTTTCTAGCACCCTTTTTTGTTTTGCGAGAATATTTTATCAAATAAAATACAGTAACCTATGACAACTAATCAAAATTCATATTTTATAGATCTGGCTACAACAAAAGCAAATCGGATTCAGTTGTATGGAGAACATGACTTTGCAAATCATTACTGCACTTTGCATTGCCGTATAAAATAACACATTTAAAAATCACTAAAACTTCATGTAAATGTGATACATAAAACTACTCATGTAGTGAAGTGAGATTGCTTCCAAGAATTTCAGTAAATAACTAACCACGAAAAACAAAAACACAAACATTTGCATACAGGTGAAATTAGAATATCGTGCAAAAGTTCATTTATTTCACTAAAGTAACTTAGCCGTCTACCAGGAGATTTTGGAGCACTTCATGCTTTCTTCCGCAGACGAGCTCTATGGGGATGCTGACTTCATTTTCTTTTTGTAAATTCTTTATTTAAGAAGGCATTTTTCCGTATACAAAACGGGTTTTCCAAAGGGGTGTCCAAATATGTAGTACAGACATGTCATTACTTGCTCAAAATATACATCAAGCATGGACAGGAAGGAAAAACACAACGGGGAAAACAAATAAGTAACAATGTAAAAGTAGGTGTCGCAGCCTAGATCCTGATGATGGTATAGGGGCGTGAATGCGGGACAAAGAAAGCAATTTGTTCAGCCAAGAGAGGCTCTTGAACAGAGTGCAGCTACATAAGGGGGAGTCGGAGAGTTAAATAGCATACACAATAAACACAAATTTAGCACATAAACTGACTGCACAGTTGATACCTACTAACCCCACACCTTTAAAAATGATTATTGCAATAATCCATTCGTGCCAAACAACATTCAGAACCTTTGAGGAGCTTGCTGATCAGTATTATTGTATTGTCAAGTGGTTCTCAATTCCAGAGAGAACAGCGCTGGGACTAAAGTGATTTGTGCTGGATACTATGTATCAGATGCCTGGGGATTCTTGATTGAACTTTCTATAGTGTTTTTTTCTCTTGCTAGGGACGTCTTTTGGGTTAATTTCACCGGTTAGGAGTAAAGTCACTAGGAACTGAACTTATACCTTTGTTAGTTCTTTCAGGTGACACCACAAAATGTTATTAGAGCAAATACTTGATTGAAGGAAACTTATTGGGATACATCAAAGCATGAAAATAAGCCCGGTGATATGGGTAGGCAGAATGCCGCTGAGTTATAGTTACACTTAGGGAAGGGAAACCTCCAATCTGTGTGTGCTAAGTGAATGCGGGACCCCTACTGTCGGACCTCGTAATATGTAAGGATCCAGGGTAATTACCCAGTCAGGAGCGGGGGAGCCGAGGCCCACCGCAGGGGCCGGTCGCGGCACTACCACAGAGGTCTGTAGGGGGGTATAACAGCAGGTGAAGTTGGGGAAAGGGTAGAGGGGGAGAAAAGAGGGGTTGTGAGGTAAGGAGGGGTACAAGGGGAGAGGGGTACCAGGGCGCTGGTTGGACAGGTGAAGCAGAGGGAGAGGATCAATAGGGGGGTTCAGTTTGGTGAGTCATGACCCAGAGTCCAGGCGCAGGGCATCATACTCTGGAGAGTGGAGAAACTCAATCCAGTAAAACCAGGTCTTGCCGAACTTGTCGGATGTATTATGGAGCGAGCTGGTGAGGTCTTCCATAAGGTATATGTCATTTATCCTGTCTAGCCATTGGGGTATATTGGGCGGTACGGGGTCTTTCCATCGAGCCGGTATGCACGCTCGGGCTACATTAACCAGGTGGGGCACGACAGATCGTTTGTATGTCTTGGTCGATATGTCATTATGATGCAGGAGGAAGAAGGCCGGGTCTCGGGGGACCGGGAGGTCAGTGAACTTTTGGGTGATGGTTCGGACTTGGTCCCAAAATGTGGCGAGCAAAGGGCGTGACCAGAATATATGTAGAATGTCCGCAGAAGGGGCGCGGCAACGCCAGCAGGCATCTGGAGTCTGGGGGTACATGGAATGCAGTATGTGAGGTGTCTTGAACCATCTAGTGACCAGTTTGTATCCGGTCTCCTGGTACTTATTGCTAATGGAGGATTGGTAAGATAATGTGAGAAGTTTCGAACGTTCTCCCGGAGCGAACTGGATCCCCAGATCCTCCTCCCACCTTGTGAGGAACCACAGGTTGTCAGGCGTGCTGCTGCAGAGCAGGAGTTTGTAGCAGAAGGACAGGGCATGTCGGGCCTGGCCTTCTAGGGAGCATTCAGCTTCAAACGGGGACAATGGTCTAGAGAGTTGGGCCGGGGGGGGGGAAGGGATTTCAAGAAGTGGAGCAATTGCATAGTTCGCCGTGGATCCATGGGTTGAGAGTCAAGGTGGGGAGCTGAGGCAAACCTGACTTCATTTTCCAGCAGGACTTGGCCCCTTCCCACATTGCCAAAACATTTCTGAGATTGTGGATCTGGGTTTTCATGAGCTGTGAGCCATAATCATCACAATTATGACAAATCACGGCTTGAACTATCTTGCTTTGCATGTAATGAGTCTATCTCATATATTAGTAAAAAACAATATTGTGCCGAGCTAATAATCATACATATCTAATAAATTAAAACATATATAAATGAGTCACATATATGAGCCTTCAAACAAATGAGGCATAAGAAATATCTACACACATACAAAAAAGCTCTGAGAGTTATATGCACATTGGCTGCGAATCATCTGAGGAATTTTTTGCACAATCACCATTGTTTGCGTTTGTTTTTTTCCTTGGGACTTTTTTTGCCTATATTGCTTTTTTGTATGTGTGTAGATATTTCTTATGCCTCATTTGTTTGAAGGCTCATATATGTGACTCATTTATATATGTTTTAATTTATTAGATATGTATGATTATTAGCTCGGCACAATATTGTTTTTTCACATTTTACAGATATTTAGTCATATCCTTAGTGCTTGGTAGCTCATATTTCCACATTACACTTACTGGCGCTGATCACCTTTAGTGTTTAGTTTTAGTTATCTCATATATTAGTTTCACCTTTTAAGTGGCATTAGTGAAATAAATGAACTTTTGCACAATATTCTAATTTTTCGAGTTTCACCTGTAGCTATAGAAATTCAAATGACACCATAGAACAAAAAGAAATGTGATTCATTAGCAAAAACAATAATTCCAGGTGTAACCAAAGCCTTTGTAAATGTAGGGGTCATTGCAATGATCTATAACAATAAATTACCTTTTCTTAAATGGGCATTGCTGCGAGTTCCCAAAATAGTAATGAACTTCTCTTCATCTGTGCCCCGCTTCACTTCTCTGGCTTTAAATAAATCCTAGCAGAATGAATATAACATCACAATTTTGCGTTTCACAAAGCAGAAACATACAAAAACACACAGCCATCCCTTTAAGGCATGGTTGAAACATTAATGTCAGTCTTTCTCATCAACCAAGGTGAGAATAGCGAGCAACATGAAAAAGACACTGACCTGGGCATCCTGCTCAACAAGAGCATCATTAACCTTAGAGTCTGGATCCCTATTAGCCTGCAAAACAGAAAAATCTCTTTGAAACTGTAATACATGCTTTCTTATTGTGTTATCCAAATACCATAGGCAGATATGGCAATCTTACATTATGGCTAGGATCACACATGCACTACACCCGGGATCACGCGGTCCTGTACAATGCCAGCAGCGATTGCTGCGCGGCCCTATTGATTTCAATGGGGTGACATCCGTGCGCAATCGCAGAAAAAAGGTACAAGTACCTTTTTTTTGTGATACATGACGCACGGCTGTTTTAGAAGAACAATGACACCCACCGCGAGACCGGTTCACACCTTGGCGACTCCTGACCGCACGGCAGTCCGCGCGGAATTGTGCACGGTTGCCACGCGGTGAGGTGTCGCCTAGGTGTGAACCTAGCCTAAACCACACCAACTATTTACAAGATTTTTTTTGTTGTGCACCTATATGTGCAGGTTACAATATATCTATTTTTTCATTTGTTCTTGGTTAAGAATTATGATATTATTCTATGAAAAATTGTGCAAAGGCTTTTACAGTCCAGCACAATAAATGCACTGAAATATAGGGTTATGCCTTTTTATAAGTCGAAGTAAACAGGATTTAGCCATACAAGCTACGGGTAATGATTCCTAGCTTTTGGAAATTTCCCCAAAGCATAAAACCCCCAAATATGAAAAATACCCCACACTCTGACTTTACGGGTATCCCACCAAGACCACTTGGACTGCATGCAGTTCACATATTCAGCCATTCTTATATTATGCCAGGTGTTGCTGCTGCTGATTAGGCCCCATTCACAGTTGAGCTGAACATCTTTGGTTGTTTTTTTTAGTGTTTGTACAGGCGCTTTTGCAATTGTTTAGGCATTACCGTTTTATTCTTAGTCCATGCAAAACTAGTTCCCTGGGAGGGAAAAAAAAAGTGTGTATTATATGCGTTTTTTGCCCATTTCTCAGGTGCTATCCTTGAAGCCTATTGGGGTCAAAGTGCTTGACTTTGCTTTTTGCTACAAAACAACAACACTCAGGTGTGAACAGGAGTCATTGAAAACAATAGAATGCTCTCTGCTGAGCTCTGTAGTGCTTAGGCATTCAAAGCCACAAAATGCTCAGGTATGAATGTGACTTATCTAAGGAGCAACATAAAACTAACAGCAATTTTGAACCGCTACTAATTATGGCTACATAGCTGATCTACTGACATTACATGCAGAAGTATACACTAGAATTATTTCCCGCAGGACACAAACCTATATTTTTAAATGTCTTCTGACAGCAATGTGCTATAATGTTTGGACAGCATGTGCACATTTCTACCATTAAAGCAATGGGCATACTTTTATTTACTACTACTAATAAAAATACTTACTTGGACAAGAACTACCAACATCCGCTGGAAATATCCAGATGTACCTCCAATTATGCCATCTTCCAGCTCACTTCCGTGTTCTACAGCACAGAACAGCAAAATTCAGGATAGACTATTAGATTATTATAATAATTTAGTGCATTTATATTTAAACAAAAGTCACTGCAACCAAGATTGTAGCAAAATGTATTGCACCTTCTTACACTGAAGAATAACTCTGGGCAGAAATTTGATTAACCCTTGCAGTGGGGCTACCATCGTACTGTAAGGGTTAACTGCTCGTTTTTGCCTAGGGTCAACTCACCCGAGTTTCTGAGCTGACCGGCTTTTAGACCGGTCCCTTAACCATCTCTCCCCCTCCGCTGCAGCAGTCTAGGAGTCCTCGAGATAGTTCATCCTTGCAGTGCGGGGGTAGCCCCACTGCAAGGGTTGATATAACATTTCTGCTTAGAGTTCTCCATTAAGATATTGATGTAGGCCTTATCACCCTTCTCAAACTGCTACATACCCTATTATGGAATTTTAAATATGGTAATCATGGTAAACTTAAAATAACATTTACACAAGCGTATCTTCAGTTTGGAGGATTTTGTAATTAACGGGAAAACACTATATGCCAATACAAAAACCATGAATCTTGGATGTATGTTGCAGTGTATTGACTTATACTAGGACCACTGTTAAAAGAAATCTGTCATGAGGCAAACATGGAGTCTGACTGCTCTTTCTGGCATTGTTTAACAGGCAGCAAAATGCACATCCCCAACACATAACAATGGACCTGTGTTTTAGCACACCACAACGCACAGATGTGAATTGCGGTGTGCTACGCCAAAAAACTAAAGTGCAGGTCCATTAAAACCTGTGTTGCTCTGCGTTGGCAGACTCAAAATTAAAGGGCTCCCTTAACGCAATTGACATGCGTTTGCTAATTCACTGCAAAAACATGAATTCAGCCTATAAAACAGACATACTACTAAACCATGCCCTCTTATACCCAACGTAGAAAAATGTTTTTTTGACAGAATTCCTCCTTTAACTTTGGTGGTTTGTTAAACTTTTTATTCACTAGCTGATTTTGCAAAGACAGCAGAAAAAACCTTTGCAAATAAATATTACACTTTAGAATAGTAGAAATCATCAGCACAGTTTAATCACGCTCTGCATACCTTCTTTGAAGACTTTTTTGGTGAGATTCATTTCACTCGTAGATCTTGAAGCAAGAATTTCAATGAGCACATCGTCCTTAGTGCCAGCACCCTGGAAAACAAACAGATAATGGCATGTACAAAAATCTCAAGGACTTGTGACTTAACAAGAGCAGCTGCTCAAGCTTCAGCATAATTTATCATAATAAATGTTTTGCCTTGTGTTGAACAGTCAATCCCTTGCTCTTTTTCGTAAGATCAATAACAAAGGAGCATGCCTACAAGTCCTTAGACAAAGCAAGCAGGATACAACATTCATGAAGACAGCTGGGCCCTCGATGTATTGCCACATATTTTGTGATCGGATTGAACACACAGTTATGTTTCTCACTTGAAAACTCTGCATGCTCTACTGCATGTTTTTCAACATTCATTGATATTTTACATTCACACACAAATAAAAAAACATACCTTTATTGCATGTCTAAGTTCATGAGCATCATACATGTTTGAGGGCGTCATTAGTGCAACAATCATCTTCTCAAGTTTACCCGTAAGTGCAGACTTGAGATCATCAACAAGATCCTGAAAACACAAAGAAAATAAATAAATACAAAGTCCAAATCGGCTGAAAATGTCAAAATGCTGCATTGAAATGCTTCAGCACTGCTAACGCGGGATGCACGTAGAAAACTAAAATTGGAGCCTCACCAAAAATAAAATCTTTTTATTAAATAGCTACAATATTTAAATATAAATGTATAAAATGGAACAGAATTCTGTTGCAGAGGCAAGGTTTCTATTTTTCTGGCCATTCAGTGCATACAATCATTTGGCTCACTGCCAACCTAGGTTTGCCCATCTTGTAGAATTATTATTTGTAAACCTACCCTGCCAAATAAAGTCTTAAATGCTACGGCAACTTGCTGACGCTGAGCATTGCTTCTGGATGTAAGAATCTTCATAATAGGGTCCTCATCAGTACCTGAAATGTAATGTTCAGAGATAAGCCACAGTGAGTGAACAAAATATTCATTATTATGACAGTGTACAATAGAGGGACACAAACTGTGGGTTGGGAGTCCAAATAGTGTCCTATTAGTAACATATTTAGGAAGAAAACACTAACTAAAAATAAAAAGTAACTTTTGACCATCAAAAGACTTTCACAACATTGGGTCTAAATAGAGGAGAACCAATGCCAGGTATAGATTTACTCAGTCGGCTCCCATCACACTTCATCCAAAATTAAAATGAACAGTGATGGGGAAAAAGTATTCATAAAGAGTGATTTACTGTATTGGCTATTTTGTTACATACATGAAAACATAGAAACCTACCTAAACCCTTCATTACTTTGCGGAGAGCTTCTGCATCATCGTTTGCTTTAAAGCACTGGAAATCCTTTATGGTTCCTCTTGTTGCCTAAGACATAGCAAAGTTGATGTGTTATCAGTCTTAGATATAGCTTATATTCATTATATTGCAGATCTCCTCTGACAGACAAACTTATTCATTGTATGGACCAATGAAGATATCCTTTGGACCCCTTACAATTGCATTTGTGTGCCTCCAATGGAACACAGGCTCCTAACCTCTTGCCCATGAACCTTCAGTCTGTCACTATGAAGGATCCAATATTTCTGAGTTGCAGAGGGTGTAGGCAATTGGTGTGGTGCAATACTTCCTGCCTAGGGGTATGAAATCACAGAAACCCACCCCAAAATCCCCTGCAAAAAAAAAGGATCACTTTTGGATGCACTGCATTCACAGATGGGTAGTACATAGGTTGTGGTAGGCAGCCCAAACTCCATTAGAGCATGCACTCTCCATGGGAACTAGTTTGGAATTTAGTGGATCTCTGAACTTTGCCTAGTTCAATGAATATCAGGAATCCATTCTGTTTCATCAGTCATGATTCACTCACTAGCAATAAGGGAGGAGTTGTAAAAACAGGAGAAAAGAATTTGAGAAAATATTTTCCCCGGGTCAGATGAACCACAACCCTAAAGCTGGCCATACATCTACAGATTATCTATGGTCAGATGGAGAAACAGCAACACATCCCTCCATCTACACTACACTGTGTGGATGGAGGAATCTCCCGCTGGCCAAGCCTCAGTATCCTGCTAGTCGGCCATGCTGGCTCTCAAAATACTTGAACAATGCCTGCATCCAATCAGATTGTTCAGGTATTTTGAGAGCAAGCAAGGCCGACATGCAAGATACTGAAATTTGGCCCAGCGGGACATTCCTCCATCCACACAGTTTAGCGGAGATGGAGGAATCTGTTGCACTTTACCATCTGACCTCAGAAAATCTGCAGATAATCTATAGGTATATGGCCAGTTTAAGATAAAAAAGCTTTCAACATATTTTGCCAAGGCTATATATATATATCCTAATTCAGGGACAGGACCCCCTTTCAGGGGTTTTGTATTGCCATTTGTGTATCTGCTACAGAGATTTCCACTCAGATCTCCATTACGGGTTTGCAGTAGCCCAGAACCTCCACCTAAACACTGTATTTATACATTATATCCATTACTGAATCTGGAGAACATTGCAGCATTCTAACCCTTCCATATCTTTAAAAAAAAAAGTGTCAGATACCAGCGGTTGATCGATAACTTTGCAATAAAGCAGAGAATGGTATTGCAGCCCATCGGAAAGGAAAGTCCCTCTCTTCTCCTTTTACAGGTCTGACTCCTCTCTGCTAGCAACGGAAGCATTTTATCTCCCAGTTTATGAAAACATTGTTATCAAAATCTTTTTGTTATCTTGAGAAATACAAAACGATTCTACTGTGTTTAAACACATTGGCTGTGATTCAGTAAACCTGTGTCTGATTCATGAAAAGAACCTTGCTCCAGTTTACTTCAACAGATTCAGTTACTTATTATGACACTTTCCCAATCTGTTGCAATATCTGCAGCAAGCCAGAAAACTGTTGATGAATAAGAGCAATTTCATTTTAAAGCAAGCACAGACGTGCCACACTAACCCGCTCCCTCAATCATTGGTTTAGAGAGGACACTGTCGGCACAGCGTCCTTAGATGTTCTTTTCACAGCAGCATAATATCCAATGACAGTGTGCAGCTCGAAGGCTGAACATGCACCTAGGACCGTATGCACACCCAGTAATGCCTCCATGCAACAAATTCAGGTATATGTTTCCAACATGTAAAAATAACATGTCACAAGTAGAGACATTTGTCACATGAACAGGAAACAGATTTCAGAAGAGTGCCTACAACACTCTTTATGGATTCCAGAGATTGTAGCGAAGAGTTAAAGTAGTATTAAACGTTTTTCAATATTGAATCCAGATCAAACACATACATTGCCCAGCACAGTATTTCTTTACAATTATGCCCAAGCACTTAAAATCATCATGTTTCTGAATAGCTGGCTCCAACTATCTCAGCTCAGCTTCCCTGAACTTCCTGTCCAGTGCATGCTCAAAAAGGGACAGCACAGTCCAGCAGCCATACATCCAATATGGGGGCGCAACTCTGGCCCTCAAGCTGTTGCAGAACTGCAAGTGCCATGAGGCATTGCAAGACTGACAGGTAAATGCATGACTCGCAAAGGCATGCTGGGATTTGTAGTTAAACCACAGCTGGGGGGCTGGAGTTGCCCACCCTTGATCTACTAGCTTGGAGAAGGGAGGAGCAGGAAGCAGCTTGCCTTGCTGTCCCTGTGTTTGAAACACACAGAAATGTTATTAACCCTTGCAGTGGGGCTACCCCTGCACTGCAAGGGTTTCCTGCTCGTTTTTGCCTAGCGTTAAAAAAAAAGAAAAATTTATACTCACCCGATCCTCTGAGCCTCAGTGATCCCTCCAGCCTCTCCTCCTCTGCTGAATCGATGGTATACCCCTCGTCGTCCTCACATCCTATACACTGCAGTGCACAGGACGACTTGTGGATTCCTCGACTGCTGCAGCGTAGGAGAGACGCTCCGGAGGATCAGCTGAGTTTAACTTTTTTTATTTACCCCTTCAAACAACTAGCAGTTAACCCTTGCAGTGCAGGGAGAGCCCCACTGCAAGGGTTAGTAAAACGTCTTTAAAAACATTATGACTTTAATAATACTTTTATGCCTCAGGGCAGTCTATATTTATTTGGCTGATCATTAAGGTACATTGGAGGGAATTTCTGACCTTAACATACCTGCATAATAGTTAAATGATTCCCTTAATGGTTGCCCGGTGGTGTTCTGTTCTTTATACCTTTTCAAAGAAGGATGAGTCCTATATTGTGCATTTTCACTCATAACTATTTTTGAGCATTACAATTATAGCTAACTTCCCTGCTTTCTTACAGCTTATGCGTTTGCATCTCATGGTAGACTAACATAAAAAACCTGCTCTGCAACTTTCTCCTCACTTATTATTAAGATGTACTAGATGTACTAGAGTCAACAATTTCAGCGCGAACACGACAGAGACTCTTCCTGCAAGCCGGTAATGCCAGAGCTTAGGTATTAGAATTCATCTAGGCATCGATGGGGTTACTAATTACATCTGTTCAGCTATGAAAGCTAAAAGACAACTCCCTTTCATATGACCCTGTGAAACAGCACTAGACTGCTCAGCCTCCTTTTAGATTTTTATGGGGAGGTTATGGGGTACACGTCAATGCTTTGCATCGTTCTCTACAGGGACAAAAAATTGTCTTGTTGTGATACCCGGCATACGATATCTAATCAACACTTTTATCAACTTAGTCTAAAAAAGTGTTTTTACACAAGACACTACTGGTCACAAAGGACAACCATACACTTCAAAAGAGCAGTAATACATGGCAAAGCAAACACAA
>NW_017307044.1:638546-640113 GCF_000935625.1 Nanorana parkeri | reverse complement strand
GGGGGAGTAAGGGAGGGGGGAATCTAGCACGTGAAAGGGGTAGGTACTATTGGGAATTGTTAGGGTTAAAACTTAAGGGTGGTAGTGTAACCAAAGGGCAGTAAGGTAATTTAAGCCTAAGGCGGGGAGTGTAACCCAATTCAACCACAGGGCGGTAGTATAATAATTTTAACCCCCAGGACGGTAGTGTAATTTAACACCAAGGGCAGTAGTATAATAATATTTTTTAACCCCCAGGGCAGTAGTATTAACATTTTAAACCCCAGGGCGATAGTGTAATTTAACCCCTTGGGCGGTAGAATAAGAATTTAACCGCAGAGCAGTAATATAATTTAACCGCAGAGCAGTAATATAATTTAACCGCAGTGATTACAAGTTTATTGAACAGAAGAAGACACTTGTCATCAGTTGTTTGGTTACATGTGATTGTACATTACAGGGACAAGGTATTACATAGCAAAAATATAAAACAGAGATGTAATAAGAGCAATTTTTTTCCATGCAAGTAAAATCTATAAGTAACATTACAGTGCAAAAGGGAGATACCCCGAGGCTCATCGTGTAGAGGGTGTAGAAAGTGGGGGAAGGAGGCACATGTAGGTGAATGAGCCCTCCGGCTCCTCATTCGCGGTAGAGTAGCGTGATGTGCATGCACGCTTCAGGGATCCACGGATCAGTTGGAGGGTATTAACCTGAGAGGTATATAGCTCCCTAACTGTGGTGTTTTCAGAGCGCGTTTATGAACATCACTTGTGACTGTGCAACTGCGTTTTGGATGAGGAGTCCAGTAAAGCGATGAGCCCCTGAGATCAGTAAGAGCGGTGAGGAGCACCCAAAATAAGAGAAAGAGGAGAGATGAATGAGGAAAGGGGAAAAAAGGAGAAAGCGAGGGGATGGGGAGAGCAGAGGTAAGGGTGTAGAGGGAGGTGTGGGGTAGGGGGGAAGCCTGCCTGGGAGGTACCGTGTCCTAATGGGTAGATGAAGGAGCGCTCCACACCCTAGGGAGGGAGCGGGGGCGTTGGGGATGTTACTCTAAACATGTGTCCGCCTGGAGGATCCAGGGCATCCATATCGCTGCGAATTGGGGATATCTGTCATATAGTTGGGCGGTCAATTCTTCCATATGCATGATCCTATTCAGTTCCAAAACCCATTCTTTGAATGAGGGAGCTATATTAGTGTTCCAGTGTCTGGGGATGAGGACCCTGGCGGCCGTAAGGAAGTATCGTAGCAGGTCCTTTTTTATGGATTTAAAGGATCCCGGAAGAATGGAAAGGAGCGCAGCCTGAGGCGTGCGCGGCGGGTCAGTGGCCGTCACTTTGTGATATGTATCGAACACCTTGGTCCAGAAGGGCCTTAACTTGGCACAGTCCCACCATACATGCAGCATAGTCCCCGTTGCCGAGTTGCAACGCCAGCAGGTATCAGGAATGGTAGGGGAAAATTTATGTAGAAGGTGTGGACATCTGTACCACCTAGTGAGTACTTTGTAGCTGCATTCCTGGGAGGAGCTGGACATGGCGAGTTTGTGGGTCAGCGAGTAGGCTTTGAGTTTATCTTGCTCAGA
>NW_017307044.1:491400-634057 GCF_000935625.1 Nanorana parkeri | reverse complement strand
GGGGGAGTAAGGGAGGGGGGAATCTAGCACGTGAAAGGGGTAGGTACTATTGGGAATTGTTAGGGTTAAAACTTAAGGGTGGTAGTGTAACCAAAGGGCAGTAAGGTAATTTAAGCCTAAGGCGGGGAGTGTAACCCAATTCAACCACAGGGCGGTAGTATAATAATTTTAACCCCCAGGACGGTAGTGTAATTTAACACCAAGGGCAGTAGTATAATAATATTTTTTAACCCCCAGGGCAGTAGTATTAACATTTTAAACCCCAGGGCGATAGTGTAATTTAACCCCTTGGGCGGTAGAATAAGAATTTAACCGCAGTGGCGAGTTTGTGGGTCAGCGAGTAGGCTTTGAGTTTATCTTGCTCAGAAAAGGAGCAGCCAAGGTCTCTTTCCCATGCCGCGATAGTGTAATTTAACCCCTTGGGCGGTAGAATAAGAATTTAACCCCAGAGCGGTAGTATAATTTAACCCCAGAGCGGTAGTATAATTTAACCCGAGAGCGGTAGCATAATTTAAACCCAGAGCAGGAGTACAATTTAACCCCAGAGCGGTAGTATAATTTAACCCCAGAGCGGTAGTATAATTTAACCCCAGAGCGGTAGTATAATTTAAACCCCAGAGCGGAAGGATAATTTAACCCCAGAGCGGTAGTATAATTTAACCCCAGTTGTAGTACAATTTAACCCCAGAGCGGTAGTACAATTTAACCCCAGAGCGGTAGTACAATTTAACCCCAGAGCGGTAGTACAATTTAACCCCAGAGCGGTAGTACAATTTAACCCCAGAGCGGTAGGATAATTTAACCCCAGAGCTGTAGTACAATTTAACCCCAGGGCTGTAATACAATTTAACCCCAGGGCTGTAGTACAATTTAACCCCAGGGCAGTAGTATAATTTAAACCCCAGGGCTGTAGTTTATTTTTACCCCAGGGCTGTAGTGTAATTAACTCCAACTACTGAAGATAGGGTAATTGCCACTTGGGAATCATTGGCCCTAAATAAACGAACAAAATAATAAATAATAGTCTCATATATATATATTAAAATAAAAATAAAATAATAAAAAGGAAATAATGTCTTCCATGAGTGGGTATGCAACCAAATGCATGTCGTGCGAAATGTATGCTTTCCTTGAACGTGCGTTCAAGGGGGAATACATCTGCGCTAGATGTGAGCGAGTTGTTTGTTTAGAAGCCCAGATTCTGGATCTAAGCAACAAACTGGCAACACTGAGGAGCATAACAGTCATTGAAAAGAGCCTGGACATAACGCACCAGGCTGTGATAGAGGGGGGTCTGGATGAGGAGAAGGGGTCGGAGGAGCACGATCCCGAGGTGGGGAGCTGGGTCACTGTAAGAAGGCGGGGGAGAGGGAAGAGCGCGAGAGAGGTCAGCCCTGATCTGATTCACCCCAATAAATTTGCCAAGTTGCAGGATGTTGGGGACATCAGTTCAGGGGGGACACTGCTGGAGCACGACTCATCCTATATCCGCAGGGGGAGTGAGTGCTCCGGCGAGGACGGGAGCAGGATGGAGGGTCAGGAGAGGCAGATCCTGGTGGTGGGAGACTCCATCATCAGGCGGACTGACAGGGTAATCTGTCATCGGAACCGTGAGCGTCGAACAGTGTGCTGCCTGCCGGGGGCTCGTGTTCGACACATTGCGGAACGAATTGACAGATTACTAGATGGGGTTGGGCACGACCCCGTTGTCATGGTGCACATCGGCACCAATGACAAAATAGGAGGAAATTGGAGTGTCCTTAAACAGGAGTTCAGAGACCTAGGTGCTAGGATGAAGGAAAGGACCTCCACGGTAGTTTTCTCAGAGATACTGCCGGTGCCAAGAGACACTCCGGACAGACAGCGCGAGTTGAGGGAGCTTAACAAGTGGCTCCGGAGCTGGTGTCAGAAGGAGGGATTTGGTTTCCTGGAGAACTGGGCTGACTTCTAACTCGGCTACCGGCTCTTCAGCCGAGACGGGCTGCATCTTAATGGGGAAGGTGCAGTGTTTCTGGGGGGGAAAATGGTAGGAAGACTGGGGGAGCTTTTAAACTAGATAATGGGGGGGAGGGCATAAAAATATAAAATTTAAGTAATAAAAACCTTAACATAAATTCATATAATAAAGAGAGAAGTATTAAAGGGGCAATTAGTGGGCTCACTCCAGTCACTAGTGCAAAAGCAGTGAATATAGTAAATCCGATAGCCACAAATAATATAATTAAGCCTGGCCAAACAATATCAAGTAAACCATTGTCCCATGACAATGAGGAATTAATTTTAATTAAATTAAAAAGACAGGAATTAAATGTATGTACACCAACGCGAGAAGTCTGGCTAATAACTTAGAAGAGCTTGAACTTATGATGCTCGAGGAGGACTTCGATATAGTGGGAATAGTGGAAACCTGGCTAGACAGCGCACATGATTTGGCCACCAATATAGAGGGGTACAACCTGTTCAGGAGGGACAGAGGTGGGAGAAGGTGGGGGGGGTATGCATTTATGTTAAAAATAATTTAAATATGCATATAAGGGATGATATCACGTCAAACAGTGGGGAGGAAGTGGAATCCTTATGGCTAGAACTGGATACAACGGACGGTAGTCGTAAACTTATTGTGGGTATTTGTTATAAACCTCCAAGTACAGGGGAGGAGGGGGAGGCTCATCTACTGTCCGAAATAGAAATAGCTGGGAGGGAGGGCAATGTAGTCGTGATGGGCGACTTCAATTACCCGGACATAAATTGGGCTAATGGAACCACAAGTTCAACAAGGGCGGGCCGATTTCTGAACATGTTGCGAGACAATTTCATGGACCAGATGGTGGAGGTCCCAACTAGGAAAAATGCCATCCTTGATTTAATCGTCACAAATAAAGTAGAATTAAATCGAGGATATTGTAATTGGGGAGACACTGGGTAATAGTGATCACAATGTGATTACTTTCAATATTGGATACAGGAAAGGGAAGTGGGTTGGTAGGATAAAAACCCTTAATTTCAGAAAGGCCAACTTTGATAAACTGCGCCACCTAGTGGGGGACATCAAATGGGAAAATTTATTTTATAAAAAAACTTAACTCGGACCAAAAGTGGGAATGTTTTAAAAACACATTACATATGGCCATTGCCAAATGTATACCATTGGGTAATTATTATTATTATTATTATTATTACATAGTAATAACAGTTTGCGCAGCGCTTTACAATATAAGGAAGACATTACAGTTACAATACAATTCAAGACAAGATGGTAAGGAGGGCCCTGCCCCTGAGGGCTTACAATCTAAAAGAGGAGGGGGAAATGATACATGAGGTAGCTGTGGGAATGAATTATGTGAGAATGTGAAGGTTCAGTGGTTAGGTTGCGGTGGGATAGGCAATAAGGTAATAAAAGTAAAATATCACAAACAAAACCTGTATGGCTGAATAAAAATGTAAAGCATCACATAAAGGAAAAGCGAATGGCTTTTATAAAATATAAGATAGAGGGGACGGCATTGGCGTTCCAGAACTACAAAGAAAGCAACAAAATATGCAAACTAGCAATACGGGCGGCTAAAATAGAGTGCGAAAGACATATTGCCAGAGATAGTAAAAAAAAAACAATGTATAAAACAGTCAAAAGGGGAGAAAGGAGCAGATAGGCCCAATAAAGGACGAAAGCGGGAAGTTAATTACAAATGACAAGGAGAGGGCAGAAGTACTGAACTCCTTCTTTTCCTCAGTATACACTCAGGAGGGAAACGGGTTTGATATACATGATAAAACACAGAGTTCATCACAAAATATAGCCAAGTGGTTGACGGAACCCGGGATACAACAAAGACTTAGTCTACTTAATGCAAATAAAGCAGTGGGACCGGTTAATCTGCACCCCAAAATACTTAAGGAACTAAGCACGGTTATAACAAGACCATTATTCCTCATTTTTGAGGACTCTCTAATGACTGGTAGAGTTCCGAGTGACTGGCGGAGGGCAACGGTAGTTCCAATTTTCAAAAAGGGGGCAAGATGCCAACCTGGGAATTACAGGCCAGTTAGTCTTACATCGTTAGTTTGTAAACTGTTAGAGGAAATGATTAAAGACTATTTAGCAGAATTTGTTCGGGATAATGGTATAGTTAGTGATAACCAGCATGGGTTTAGGAAAGATCGTTCCTGTCAGACTAACCTACTGACTTTTTACGAGGGGGTAAGTAGAGATCTGGATGGAGGGAGGTCTGGATGTGGTATATCTGGATTTCGCTAAGGCTTTTGATACGGTACCTCATAAACGCTTACTATACAAGCTGCGTCTATGGGCATAGATGGAAGGGTGTGTACATGGATAGAGAACTGGCTAAAGGAACGGGTACAGAGAGTGTCAATATATGGCGCCCTTTCAGACTGGACTAGTGTCATTAGCGGTGTGCCTCAGGGTTCTGTGTTGGGGCCCATGCTATTCAACCTGTTTATTAATGACATTGGGGTCGGATTACACAGCGATATCTCAGTGTTTGCTGACGATACCAAAATTGGCAGGGTAATAGAAACGGACCAAGATAGTGTAACATTGCAGGAGGACCTGGATAAAATAGGGGGGTGGGCAACTATGTGGCAGATGAGGTTCAATGTCGACAAATGCAAAGTTATGCACTTTGGGCTAAAAAATAAGCAAATGGGTTATACAATTATGGGTATGCCGCTAGGGAAGTCTGAAATGGAGAAAGATTTGGGGGTCATTATAGACCACAAACTGAATAATAGACTACAGTGCCAGGTTGCGGTAAGCAAAGCTAGTAGAATCCTGTCCTGCATCAAGAAGGGAATGTTTTGCAGGGATAGGTCTATAATTTTGCCACTTTACACATCACTGGTTCGGCCTCACCTGGAGTATGCGGTGCAGTTTTGGGCACCGGTGCACAGAGGGGATGTCCTTGAACTGGAGAAAGTCCAGCGGAGGGCGACCAAACTCATCAAGGGGATGGAGGACCAGAACTATGAGACAAGGCTACTAAATTTAAATATGTTCACGCTGGAAGTAAGGAGATTAAGGGGGGACATGATTTTCATGTACAAAATGTTCCATAGTCATAGCAACATTAGAAACAAACTCTTTAAGATTAATTCCGTAACGAAGACTAGAGGCCACCACCTAAAACTGGCAGAAAAAAAATTCAAACACAAGGGGCGAAGGGGGTTCTTCTCAGTTCGAGCGGTTAAGTTCTGGAACTCGTTGCCAGAAGCAGTGATTTCAGCTAATAGTGTGGAATCGTTCAAGAAGCTTTTGGACGATTTCCTGAGAGACTGTAATATACAGGGGTACAGGTACTCCTAAAAATTAGATGAATCGAGGACCTATACACACACACAAAATATATAATATATAATAACTATGTTATGTGTAGTTTCACCACAGCTGGAGTGCTAAGGTTGCCTACCCCTGATATAGTAGAGATGGATATAGGTACAAGGTGACCTGGCCACACCCTGGTACATGATCATCATTTTATACAGGCAACAGCAATCATATTGCATTACGTTGTAATCATGCACTGAGCGAGTTCTAGCATAAAAACTTAAATAAAATAGCAAATGTATTACTCCTATCTACACATCAGCCCTACGGCCTCAAGTACATGGAGGTTTTCTGTGCATCTGGGGATTCCTGCGGCAAGAACCGGAAGATTGTTACAGCAGGATTCCCAGGTGGGTCCATACAGATGTGGCTGCTATACCTATTCAAGTGAATGACAGGCTGACAATGGTCACATTTGTCCGCATGTAATCGTATATGGAACGATCAGCCTGTGGAACAGGATAGGTGTTTGTCCCTGGACCTAGACAGATGGTTCCTGGATCAATCATCTATCCCAAAAGCATATGTACGATCACATGCGGACAGCCAATGACAGATGCGGCCACTGTCAGCCTGTCATTCACTTAAATGGGCACTGCGGCTGCATCTGTACAGACCCACGTGGGATTCCTGCCACAAGAATCCGTATGTTCTTGCCGCAGGAAACCCCAGACGCACAGAAAAGCCCCGTGTGCATGAGTCCCAGGTGGGACAAATGTAGAGGAAAGCTTGATCTGGGTCCAAAACAAGAAGTGCCCCACCAAATAAGGTGTGGGAGCTATGCAGAATCAAATATGGAAAAACAAAAAAATGGAATATGAAGAAATCCCCCCCCCCCCCCCCCCCCCAAACATTTACTTACCTTTGCCATTTTGCTGCTGGTGTAATGTAGGTTTCAAAGGCTGTAAAGGAAGTAAAGGCTACATTATGAAATATGTAAACACTTCATGCATTGTTTTAAACAAAGGCCATTGCTGGCTGCCCAAAATCCTCTGCAACCATTCTGTCTTTTTGCTTCTGAGCAGTAAACTGCTTAACAGATATCACAAAACATACTTACAAAGTGAACCCAGTAATATAGTAGGAGGATACAGAGTCTCACACCCTGCTGACACAGGTAAGGTGCATACACATCAACCATCCTCCCTGCTTTTGTGTTCAGGTGACACCCGATAGCCACACACACTGGAGTAATAGGATTCTTTCAGCATTATTAGTCAGATGTAACACGCTGTCTGGACTCAGCAACCAGAGTGCCACTTCCACATCTAACAAGTGTAGTAACTAACTAGTTAAGAATCATCTTTTAGTTGTAAATGCTATAAACAAATCAACATACAGACTTATCTAAAAAGCTTGTTAACCAGCAGCAACCAAAATTTGCTGCAAGCTCCATTCGGGTGGAATATTTTCCAACATGTTCCTTCAGCAAAAGTCCATCTAATGATTCACTTGTGCTGAGGGAATAGGGTCATCAACAGAGCAAGTTTCAGGCAATTTCCTGATAAATCAGTCTAAATTTGCTCGATGTGTACCCAGCATGATGAATGCCACCGTATGGTACTCCGGTTTACACTGCTTTTTTGAAAAAAGGCACGAATAGTCTATGTTCATTGTTAAATATCAGTGTTTCTCAAACTTTTTTCAGTCATGGCACCTTTTAAAAGTATGTTAATATGTAAAAAATGGCATGTGCGCCCCCTCATCAATATCACACCCTTATCCTAGATAGGGGTCTGGTATGGATTTTAAGGGGGGGAGTAGAGTGTCCCCATTTAGATCAGAGTGCCCCTTCCACATCAAAAGCCCTCCTTTCAGATCAGTAGAAAGGCATCATGGCACACTCACAAACTAGCATGTAAAACAACTTGTCTCACCACTAAGGACAATGACAGAGGTTTGGATACACGTCTTCTGCAAAGGATGTGTAAGCCGCACTGCCGCGCCAAGGCACCTCTTATAGTGCGGTCCTAACTCTAAACTATGAGAGTGGGGGGGGGATTTATCAAAACTGGAGCAGACAAAATCTGGGGTAGATTTTGCATTGCAGCCAATCAGCTTCTCCATCTCATTTTAAAATCTTACCTGAGCAAACTGAAGAGAGATGCTGATTGGTTGCCATGGGCAACTGCTACAGATTCTGTTTGCTCCAGTTTTGAAAAATTCCCCCCACGGTGCCTGCATCCTACCGACAAAGGATGCTAAACAGCTTGGGCCACCTAGCAACGAATTCTCACTAACCTCTAGTGATGAGTCTGGGCCTGTTGTGAATAGTGATAGACCGAACTCCCCCATGTTCAGTTCGAATTTTAACTTTAGAAAAAATTTGAATTCGAACTCAATGCAAGTCTATGGGGCTAGAACTTTGAAAATCAATTGTCCCCATCTTGAAGGCTTACAGTATATGCAAGTTATTGGCCATAAAAAGGGTATGGGGATTCAGGTACTGCTCAGGGGGACATGTATCAATGAAAAAAAACACATTTAAAAAATACAGTTTTTAAAGGAGCAGTGTTTTTAACATCACTTAAAGTGAAACAATAAAAATGAAAAATTCCTTTAAATATCATGCTTGGGGGGTCCCCTTAACCTGCCTGGGAAGTGGCGCATCTGTACGATGTATAGAACCTGCTGCAGCAAAAATTACATTTAAAAAGAAAAAAAAAAAGCATGTGGTCAGGTGCAAGGCTTTAGCCAATCAGGGCTCACAAGGCACTGTGCGGTGCAGTTACTGACAGTGTGTTCGCCTCAAACATCGAGCCCATCGCTAGTTGTAAACCCAGTTTGCCAAAGTTTGCCCAAGCCTGCTTAAAACTGTGGCCTCTACCCCTCCTCCCAACCCAATCAGTAGTGGAGAGGTGCATTCCCCTCCCTGCAGCTATATGTTACAAAGGGGCTCAAAATGCCCACGCCGCAACTACTGCCACTGGTTGGGTCTGAAGGGCGATTGAGCGGGCCTGGGTGAACTCTAACAAACTGGGATTACCAGGCTCATCAGTACTGACCTCCTTTCTCGTTAACGTGTCTGCCTTGCACATACCTTAGATCAGCAAACAGGGATGCCAACCCAACCTTTTTAGTAGACAAAACTTTAAAAATGTACTAACAGGGCAGAGAAAATGCCCATTTTCTGCAATATATACAAATATTGCAGAAAATGGGCATTCAATCAGTTAGAGAAGGATAGGGGATAAGTGTATCCCAGATATGGGTTTTAACTGTATTTGGTTAAATGGAAACAGTGTGTCAGGAAGCCCGTACACAGCGGATGGCGCCTGCGTACGGCGTGACCCACAGTGTCAGGCCGGGCACGATCGCGTAGACGTCAGTGCGCGCTTCGCGCATGCGCACATCTGCAACGTATTGTGCATATTGTGGCGCCAAACGGGCTATTTAAGCTCAGTCCCTCCATGTCTCCAGTGCTGAGTACTCTTTCATCTTTGTGCCTTGTATGCTGTGTCTGTTTCCTATCGTGTAGTTTCCTGTTAATGACCCCGGCTTGCTCCTGACTCTGCTGATCTTCTGGTATCCTGACCCTGGCCTGTCTGACGATTCTCCTGCTTCCTGCCTGTTCCTGTATTACCTGCACGTTATCGAACCCGGCCTGTGACTTGACCACGATTATTGCCTCTTGTCTTATTTCTCTCCCGCCTGCACGTTGCCGACCCGGTCTGCCTGACTTTGAGGATCTTCTGCCTGCCACCCTGCTGGGTGTTTATACTGCGTTACGCAGCAAAGGGCCCAAGGACTTCCACCGGGCACCCAAGTCTTCCTTCCGGCACTCGTGCCCCGCTACCTGTATTTACTACCAGGCCTTTTGGGACCAGAGTTGCAAGAGAGAGGCCGCCCTCGTCGTCATCTCAAGCTCCTTCCGGTACGTGACACAGTGTAAGTACATGAATTTGGCTTGGTATCAATCTTTTGCAGTCCACTGTAAAGCAGTGCTAAGATTGTAACAGGGAGAAGCAACACAAATAGCCATTCAGTTGTGCTACAGTGCAAGGAGAGCATATGATAGGAGAGAGCAGAGTAACAGTTAGATAACCTTGTCATTATGCTTACTTACACCGAGACTTGATGGCCAGGTAACATCTGCCTGCCACCGTAGACATGAGATGGTCACCCAATGTGACCATAACAGCTGCATGTCATCTCATGTCTATGTATTAACTTATAAGTGGTAAGGCAAATACTGTAGTCACTATGCAGAAGCACAGAAACGGTACAGACCATCTGAGCAGTAAATAAAGCTGACATGACCAAAATGATGTTACATGTGATATCAGGTATAGTGCATAGCTATATGTCATTATTATGGATTGATGTATCTCCTATTCATATGAAGCAATAATGTTTATTAAGTGGCTTAGACAGTGAGCACCCTTTGTCCCTGTTGCAGCAGTTGAGCTCAGCTGCTGATACTAGAGGGAGAGAGAGTAGGCACAGCCAGGGCATGCGCGGCTTTTGAGCATTCAACAGCTAAAGTGTCCTAGAAAATAGACAAGTGGGGGGCTGCAAATTAGGAGTTTTTTTTACAGGCTTTGGGGGACCGATATTACTTACAGGTATGCAACTTAATTTAAAAGGAGTTCTTCACAACACAGTGCATTTACATCTACTGCAATGAACTAACCCTTTCATTGCAGAAAAAAAGGTCTTCTGTCCCACCAGAGAAAGCTGTGTTGTTGGGCAGCGCTGTGTAAATTTTAGGACTGGATGGAAATAAATACAAATCCTTCGGCAGGTAAGACAGCTTCTATATATGTATTTAATCTATACATTCAGCTGTTTGCTGAGTATAGTTTTAACTGGTCACATTTTTTATTTTTATGTTGGTATGCATTTCATGTCACTTTCATTTCCAGTAGGAATTATTAGAAACAGCTCTCATGGAAATATTCTTTTAAATAAAACCAGTAGACATGTGCACTGGCAACAAATTTGTTTCGTTTTGATTCCGAATTTGCGTTATTTCGTTTTTCGGGATTCGGATTCTGACAACATTCGTTAGCGGTAGTCTGGACGAAATTTCGCTTGTTGGACGAAATTTCATTGCAGCAAAATTACATTAGAATTTTTTTTTTTTTTAGTCTGCAGAAGAAAAAAAAAGCTTGAGGTTCTCCCCCAATTGATGCCAGACCCTTTAGATCTGGTAGGAATGTTAGGAGGGACCCTCCCCCAAGTTAAAACAGACAAAAAAAGTTGTACTTGTACCCCTACCCATTCACTAAAGGGTTAAATCAAATAGTTATTAAAAAGTCCAGACAATTTTTGACTATTCCTTTAATTAAGGAAAAAACTACCGCTAACGAATTTCTGAAACGGAAATTCGGATTAGTTTGCATTCGTTATTTCTGTAATTCGGAATTCGGATATATCCGAATTTCCGAAATTTTGTCTGAATTTCGATTCGGAATTAAACAACTCGCACATGTCTAAACACCAGTAGAGTTCTTTGGACTGTAAAAAGTCCTACATCAGATCTTACTAGAAAACTACAATATCCTTGTATATCTTCTGTCAGATAAATAATAATTTCAGGGTTTAGTGCCCAGATGCTGTAGAGCTGGAAAGTTACATGATGTGGTTGCCACGTATGCAAGCACAGTCCTTTCCATAACAGTACAGGCCCCAAGTGTAATAGAATAAGTAAATAGAAATTAAATATGTATGCAAAGAAACACATTGCATACAATGGAACTTTATAGTACTGCATAAAAAAACAAACATTTCATTAAAAATTATATTGACAGAAATGGTAATGACTCATATCTGGGCAAGTCAGATTTTCAACCCTAACCCTTTCCTACCCTCTAGCGCCATTTTTTTTTACCTACCTTTATCCTATTTAAAGTGAAACTGTGCCCAAACCATGCACACTCAAGTATTCTTATACTCTGGACAAGAAGTTAAAAACAAGCCTTCATTCATCTTTGTATCTATAAGCGTTGCAAAGAAATACATTTTCAAAGTTCACAACAGAAGCACCGTGTTGTTCTAAGAACAGAATCTGGGCAGCCTGACAATAAGCAGGTAGAAACTGACTGAAACCCTCCTCTAAAAACTTTGTAGTGAAGTGATCTATGAGGATCTTTGAGAAGGAATAACTTCACATTGGGTGCCGGTTCACACCAGCTTCGAAGTCTGCAAGTAGATGCTGTGCAATGTCCCTGATCCCGGGGGAGTATGGCGTCCTTTGCCATGCTGCACCTGGGGGGTTTTTCTGTTCCTCCCTGACTGAGTTGAGATGAGGAAGTTTGGTTTCTTGTCCTTCATGGGGATTGATCTGCCTATAAGAAAGGGACATGTGGAATGCTGTGCTGCTATGGAGGGCAGCTAGAGAAGAGCATCCAGGATAGCTGTGAAGAATCTGGCTCTACCCAATTGTATCTATTATAAAGTAACACTCTTATTCTCGTACTCTGAGTGTATTCTGACTCCGATTGTTGTGATAGCGATTTATCCCTTGTGAGACCTCTATGCCTGGCCTGTATAAGGAGATTCAACCACTGAGGACATTAATTGTCAGATAGCTGAACTCACCAATACCGCGTTCATCCACAAAGGTTGCTTTATTCTGAACGTAAAGACAACAGGATAACAGCGATAATATGATAACTATCAGCATAGTAGACTTGATCACTGGAACAGTTTTTCAAGTGCAGTAAGTCGCTCCATGAGAGGCAACTTGTAAAGTTCCTTGGTTGTGGAAATAAGATGGTCTCCTTGGTAGGTTGAAGGCACTCTGAATAAGTCCATCCCTGGATGTGCATGGTGCACATAGATACATGAAGAATACGGGCATTCACATAATTCCAGCTGCAAAGTCTCCATGTGAAACAGGAACAGTTCCATGCTTCTGGGTGAGAAGAGTAGCTGGGATAAAGATGGCTATAAGCTCTGAATCTGTATACACCTCACTGTTGATGAATGGATTCAGCTTGGCAGTTGGATTGTTTCTAGCAATGTCTTGCTTGTCAAAAATAAATTTCACTGCTGTGCTAGAGATGCTTTGTTCTGCCTCGTGCAGTAGAATCACTCACCTTGAGCAATGTCTTTTGCAAAAAGAGGGTTTTGGCATATGTGCCAGTCCTGACAGCAAGTATCATTGGGCTTAGTGTGTTGGCAGTGTGTAGCATGGACTAACCTTGTAGTAGTACGGCCAGGCCTTGTCCACTTGGTGAAATGACAGCCCAAAACGAATCCTTGTTCAGATCTGGTTGCAAGGATTTTGCCTTCAGGACGAATCTCTGGATCTTTGTCAGGATCTAAAGGACTGACGACATCAGCTGTGGTTTCTTAGGATGATCCAGCAGGAATTCAGGACCTGTTAACCAAGAAGAAATTGTGAAGACACTGGCAGACACTGGCCTGGTGGAATGATCTGCAGGATTAACTTCTGATTGAACATAATGGCTGTAGGAAAGTCACTGGTCTTCAATCAGTATTTGGCAATAAATGCAGCTTTATTGCATGAAACGTGAATATCTCCTTTAAACAAACAATTTCCAGCAGAACTCAAAAGCAACAAAATAAAAAGGCCTACTCCACCTTAGGAGGCTAACTAAACAGTAGTGTCCCTCACTATGTCCTACTGGAGCGGCTAGTCCAGCTTCCAGTAAAAATAACAAAAACCACAGTCAAATACATACAGTTGTTCTGGCAGACCTTATTCCCCAGATATGCAGACACTCTCCAGTCTGTGTCCATCCAGTGCAGCCTGGATCTTGCTCTGAGCTCTCAGTCACTATCAGGTGCAGGCTAATTAATAGAGAGAGAGGAGGTTTACCTGTTGGCCAGGCTTAACCCTTTCCTAGCCAGGGAAAGCTGCCCTTTTCAACCTCTCACTGACATACACAGAATCGTGTACCCTGTCACATGGCATTGTTCAGGCTTAGATGCTAACTTAGCTTTGCCAAACAGAAACCCTATGTAGGTGTGATTAGAAGAGTCTCTCACCATGAGGTAGGCAACAGCTGCTATTGTCTCAGTAGATGCATCTGAGAAGATGTGAAGCTCCTTTCTCTGACTTGCAGCAAGGGAAGCTGAAGTGTAGCAGCTTGACATTTGAATTTCATGTAAAGTATGTAGAGATTGCTGTCTCTGTAAGGATTTACCTTGTATGATGATGGGAACCACAAATCCCAGTGGATCGTATAGACCGCTCACCACTGACAGAACACCACGTTTGGCAAATGGCTTGTCTGCAGAGCTGACTTGAAAGCTGAAGGTGTCTTTCAATACGTCACACCGTAGGCCCAATGGACATGTACAGGTGGCATGTCCATTCCCAGATTGAAGTCTTTGAACCCTGTGGCATGATCGCCAGGTTGAAAGGCTTTCACAACAACATTGTTTGAGACAGTCTTATGAAGTCTAAGGTTGGTCTCAGAAAGCATACCTTGAGTCTTTGGTAGCAGGTCTATGGCTTCTTCATGAAGAGGAGAATCATCTTGCACGATGACTGGTGTAGAAGACTCTGATGAGTTTCCCAAGAGGTTCACTGCTTGTGAAGTTACTGGAGTGATGGTTGAGGAATCAGGTGCGTTGTCCCGGGTGTTTGCATCAGTGAATTCCTGCTCGTCCGAGCTGCTGAAGGAAGTCTGGTGCATAGTCTTACCAGAACTATTGCAGAGTGGTGTTGTGATGTTGCCTTGGTTTACCTGTACGATGATCTTATTGGAGCACACATCACCTGAGGCATGAGGTTCACAATCTCGTTTCATTCCAATAAGTACCCAACCTAGGTCAGTCTTTTGGGCATAAGGATCATCATTCCAGCCATTGTGCTGCTGACGTACCTTGTGTACCTTTAGGATGTCTCTGCCTAAGAAAAGCATAATTTTGGCATTGTTGTCCAGTGGTGGGATGCAGTCAGCTAAATGTTTTAGGTGAGGTTCACGAAGTGCATCCTCTGGTGTGGGAATTTCCTCCCTGTCGTTAGGCAACTGATTGCACTCAATAATTGAGGAAGATCAATTCTCTCTGTTCCTTTTATAGGAGAAATGATGAATTCAGCATTGGTGGTTCTTCCTGTGAGTTGCACTGTACCAGCACAGGTGTGCAATGTGTAGGATAGCATGTTACCCTTTATGCCGAATAAGTCAAAGAACTCTGAAGTGGCAAGTGAGTGACTGCTTTGGTCATCTAAGACTGCATACATCTTGATTGCCTTTTCAGGTTGTCTTTTGCTAAAATAGTTCTTGTCAAGGTGTTACGCCAGAGTCTTTCCCCAAGGTCTTTTGTGATGTAGTTCACTACATTTTGATGTAACTGTGGCAAGTGGTTACTCTTGGCTCTCCCCACAGATTACAGTACATAAGGAAGAAACACTTGGCGTGGCTGGAGCATGACCTTGTTGCTCCCCGCCATGATTTGAGAGAGGGTTGGAGGTAGGAGGCTGCTGTGGATTGTCTGAAAGTGGAGTAGGATGCATAGCTGTTACGTGTCTGTCGCTACTGCATTCTGTGCACTTGATGACAACTTTACAGTCCTTAGCAAAATGACTATAAGAAGCACAGCACCTGTAGCATACTCCAAGTTTCTGGAGAATCTCCCTGCGCTCTTGTAAAGTCTTTGCCCTCAGCTCACGGCATTTCTTTAGAGGGTGAGACTTCTTGTGAATAGAGCACTGACGATTAGGATCTTTATCTCTATCATCCGAATCACTCTGGTATGCAGGTGAGGATACGGGTGGTGAGATGTCCGTCCTTTTAACAGGAATTGCTCTATGAAAGTCTCTGTGTTTAGCTGCTGTGTTATCATACCTTGGTGATGGTAATGATGATGAAGCAGGCAAGTTGGGTTCACTGAAGCTGAAGCTGGGATCGTTTCTCATCCAGGCTTGTTCACTGATGAACCTGCAAAAATATGAGAATGGAGGAAAAGATACGTTATAGTCTCTTTTGTACCTTGAGCCCTGTTGTGCCCATCTCTCTTGCAGGCCGTATGGCAGTTTAGACACCACTGGATTGACACCATGAGCAGTGTCCAGGAAACTTAGTCCAGGTAGACGTGGGTCTGTCTTTGCCAACTCTAGCTCCATGAGGAGGTCACTTAGATCTTGGAGCTTGCGATAGTCTTTGTTCCCTATTTTTGGGAAGTTTTGCAGTCTCTTGATTAGAGTGCTTTCTATGGCTTCAAAGCTATCATAGGCTTGCTCAAGTCTTGCCCATGCAGCAAATAACTGGGTATTTTGTTGTGTTTTGGGGCATTTAATTAAATTTGTCACTAAATTTTGGGGTTTAATAAGGAGTTGCGCTAATATTGCGCAACATAAAAATTTGCAACTACCACCAGTTTATTCTATAGGGTCTTGGCATTCAGAAAATATATAATGTGTGGGGGTTTTAAATCATTTTCAGGTCTAAAATGTGGAATATAAGATGTGTGCAAAAAAAGCCTGTCATGAAGGGGTTAAAGGGGACCTTTACACATATCTTCAAAATAACAACAAAGGTACCTTTAGAAATGTTTAGTAATGACAACCTACACACAGATACTTCTAGATAATTGCCGGCTTTGTAATCTTTGCATACTTTATTTTTCTTTTCTTCTCCAGTCTTCTCACAGTGGCCATTTAAACTGAGGGCAGATTAATGTATCTCCCTATACTTCCTGGAATTCTGGCACATGTGACTAGGACATGTGACCATGCACATAATCTCAGGGGAAGAAAATGCCTTTCTCTGAGATCTCATGAGATTACAGATGAGATTTCCCAGCAATGCTCTGCTGATGTAACCTTCCCAGGATGCAATGCTTGGACACCATAGTGCACCAGGAAGTGGAAAAACAATAATTGTAAGTAAACTAAAAATTAGGGCTGTTATTGATTAAAATTTTTGTGTTCGATTAATCTAAATTTTTAAAAATCGATTAATCGATTAATTTCGATTATAACGCACATACAGATCCAACTACATTGGCCTATACACATACAGCACAGCAATGAAGTAATAAAATTAACTAGAATCACACTAATCCAGCACGTTATTAATCTCACGTGCCCCACTCAATATGGCCGCCGCTTGAGTGGGGCAACTCAAAATAATAGCATGCTGGATTAGGCCCCATTCACACTGAGCGATTTATCGCGCGGTAATTCCTGCGATATCACGGCTATTTACCGCGCGATATCGCTCTCCAATGCATCTCAATGGGGCTTTGTCCGTCGCTGTTGCGGGTCGTGCGTCGCTACAGCAGGACCCTTTTTGGAGCGGATTTTGCAGCGATTCTAGCTTGCTCAATGCAAGCATTTGCGCGATATTGCGCAAAATGCGAATCGCTTAGTGTGAATGGGGCCTTAGTGTGATCCTAGTTCATTTTATTACTTCATTGCTGTGCTGTATGTGTATAGGCCAATGCCTTGGCTGGCGCTCATGCAGAAAGATTCAAAAAAAATTAATCGATCAAAAAAATTTTAATCGATCAAAAAGATTAACGATTAATCGAGAAATGAATCGTTAATTTGCACAGCCCTACTAAAAATATGTTTGTTTTGCTAATGAATGTAAGATGATTTTATATCAGTATGCAGAGCTGTATGCTGATGTGATTTTTAGTCAAAGGGGGTAAAGGTCCACTTTAGGTAGATTTATTAGTCAGGCTCTAAATAGCGTCCGGGTACCTTTTACCCTTCTTCTGAACATGAAGTGACGGAAACAGATATCAATAACATTCTGACATCAAGTTTAACCTTCCCTGGTACAAAAAAAAAACTTACATTTCCTATATGTAGAACTGCATTGTTGGTAACTCCCTAGACAGCTCTGTGAGATAATTACTTAAGACTTAATAGAATTGGAATATCAATCTGTATAATCATTAAATTCTGTTACTTTATCTAGTTAATGAACTTAGCTGCTTACCAACTCTTAACTTTCAAGAAGATCTCCGGGCATATTAAAAATTAAAGCAGATCTCTGCACAAATCAAGTCTTAACCCTTGCAGTGGGGCTACCCCCACGTTGTCAGGGTAAAGTGCTCATTTTGTCTGGGGAGCTAAAATAACAAAGTTATACAAACCTGAACCGTGATCCTGGATTGCTTCCTCCAGCTTGTCTCCTCCTCCTCCTCTCCAGCGAAGGAATGTCCCTCAGCGTCCCCACGTCCAATTCTCTGAATTGGACATGATGACTCACAGGACCTTAGACCGCTGGAGCAGAGAGGGAGCGAGGCTGAAGGGAGCAGTCTAAGAGCAAGCTGGGGGCACAGTTCAGGTGAGTATAACTCTGTTATTTTAGCTTCCTAGACAAAATGGGCACTTAGCCCTTCTAGTGTGGGGGTAGCCCCACTGCAAGGGCTAAGATTTGATTTGCCTTGAGTTCTGCCTTAACCCCTTGCAGTGGGGCTACCATTGCACTGCAAGGTTTAAGAGCTTGTTTTAGTCTAGCGTCTAAAATACAAAAGATATACTCACCCAATCCTTGGTCCCGTAGCAGAGACCGCTCACTTTTCTCCCCCTCTTCTCTGCCCTTTGGAATGTTCCTCGATGTCCTCATGTTCAATGCAAGTCAATGGATGTGATGACGTCATGGGTCCTTAGACTGCCAGAGCCTGGGGGAGAAGAGGCTGCGGGGACCAGTCTAGCAGCTAGGCCAGACCGGGGATATAGTGAGTATCTTTTTTATTAATTTTTTGTACACTTTATTTTATTTTTTTACACTTTGTAAAAAAAAATAAGTGTCAGTTTATATTGAGCAGTCACTATGACTGCTTAATAAATTAACTTTTTTTTATTTTGAGTTATTATTAAGCTGCTCCAAACTTAGAACAGCTATTAATAACTTTAGAGACTGATCCTGACAGCATGTCAGAATCAGATCTCACTAAAGGTCTTTGATCGTTCCTAGACGATCAAAACTGATACATTTCACTCAAAAGATACATTTGTATCTAGTGCTTGAAATGTATCATTTAACATCGGGCCAGGCTCTCCAGCTGTCAAAACGAATAGCAGAGAGGTGAGTCACTGCTACCTCTCTGCTATCTTCAGCTGTCAGATACGGGATCGCTATTTAGCGAACCCGTATCTGATTGTAAAGGCTTCATTCTTTCATTAATGAAAGAAAGAAGCTTTTACAAAAGCTTAACTATGTCATTAATGAATGCCTCAATACTGAGAAATTCATTAATGCCTGCTAACTGCTGAGAATCAGCAGTTAGCAGCATTACAGAGGCTGATATAACTTGGCACGTACAGTGTACGTGGCCAGTCATATAGCCACTTTGTGACGGGACGTACACTGTACGTCTCCCGTCACAAAGGGGTTAATATAGACCCTAGACCAAAACAAGCAGTTAACCCATGCAGTACAGGGGTAGTAACTATGTTTAATATTATTATTATTATAAAGGATTTATATAGCGCCAACAGTTTGTGCAGCACTTTACAATATAAGAAGACATTACAATCACAATACAATTCAAGACAAGATGGTAAGGGGGGCACTGCCCCTGAGGGCTTACAATCTAAAAGGGAGGGGCAAGTGATACATGAGGAGGTAGCTGTGTGGGGATGAATTGTTTGAGAATGTGATGGTTAAGTGGTTAGGTTGAGGTGGCATAATATGCCCAGAGTTCTTTAAGACAGATTCCCTTTTTACAATGAAAGTTTTCATTATGAACATTATGAAGTTAGGACACTTCATAGATATCTGACCTTCTACCCTTTGCTATAATATAATTATCATAGCACACAGGTAAGAGAACAGGACTTGTAATGCAGATATGATGGTAAAGAATTCATGTAAAAATGTGAGCCCTTACTTTGATAAAAATGTTAAGAATTCCCAGTATACTCTAACAGGTTTCTTTGAACACACCATTACCATCCCACGTATGGGGGAGCAGAGAAGGGGGAAACTGCAAACATACAGTATAATCTGAGTTACTTCCATTAACAGCATATTACTTGCTACAAAATAATCATTTTTAAATTGTCTATAAAACTATGTAATTGTAGTGTTTGAAAGCATCCATTAAAAAAGGAGGTATTGCAATAAATAGAAAGTAGGTGTAATTGCTTTGATAAAAATCAATAAAAGTCTGTAAGAAAGCAATTATTTTTTTTTAAACTTTAGGCATATATGTAAATGTACTATTTTATCCAGATATGGATTCTTTTAAAAAATCATGAAATGTCTTATAACATATAGATACCTTAATCTCTCTTCATATCAACCTCCTGGTAACCCTAAATATAAAATATTTAAAGTATAACTCTAGCCAAATCTTTTTGCTGTCTGAGATCTTATTGGGTATATTTCCCTTGCTTCCTATGCCAGTAACAATATTGTCACCAACTCAGGAAGTGAGGGAAATTTCCAGGGGACATAAACTTTGGGGGACTTTAACCTTTCTCTACTAAAAAAAAGTGCTGCCACATTCCGAGTTGCAGATACCCCCTCACTTCCTGTCTTTGTGACAATGGGATTTAAAGGGAGGTAAATCTTTGCAACAGAGCTTCAGTACTGACAGGGAGGAGGCCCAGAACTAGGATCAATTCAGGTTGTGCTTCATCAATGCTTGTGCTGCCCCAATGGGGCATAGAATATGTTATTAGCATTGTTAATAGATTAGAGTTTATATAGTGTGTTTTGCCTAACCATTTTCTCATAGCTAATCTATGTTTTATTATATGCTGCCATCTAGTGGCCTTTCTTGGTATCAAACATGTTCTGTGTTCCCTTTGCGACGACATATTTCCTCTTTATGTATGCCCCTCCCTTCTTCCTGAGTCAGTACTTCCTGTGTCATGGCCACAGCTAACAGGGCACATGTAACTAGGACACATGTATTCTGCATAGTACGCTAGGAAAGGCATCATCTTTTTTTTTTAATTAAACAATATTTTTGTCATCATAGTCGCTCTATAGTAGTCTCTAATGGAGGGCATTCCCATCCCACCCCGGGATTTATGGCGAATCAGGGTTATAGTTTGGATCCTGGGTTTTTTCCCATTCCAAACAAATGAAGTAAGTAAAGCTTGGGCGGCTGAAAAAAATTTGGCGGGGAGAGGGATAGGCAGTGTCCGGAAGTAGTATAAAAATTTAGGCAAGATCGACATTTTGAATGCTGCAATTCTGCCCACCCAAGATAGTTCAAATTTCATTATATCAGTCATCATAGTTTTAAGGGAAGCTAAAAGTTACACTTGTAACGCCATAGTTACACTTGTAGAGGGAGGATAGGGGAGATGTAAATTTTATACCCAAATAGGTGATAAAACCCAGGGACCATTTAAATGGGAACAGGCGTTGTAGACGTTCCTGGAGAGCCGCCTCCACCCCCACATTCAGAATATAGGACTTATCCACATTGACCTTATAGTAGGAGACATCCCCAAACAGAGATAGTAGATTGGACACCGCAGTTAAAGATTGTTCTGGGTTGGTTAGTGTCAATATAATATCATCAGCGAATAACCCTATGGTATGGTTGGAGTTGCCTAATGAGATACCCGATATAAGGGGGTGTTCCCTAATCGTGGCGGCCAAAGGCTCCATCATCATGGCAAATATGGATGGGGACAGCGGACATCCTTGTCTCGTCCCGTTTGAGATACCAAAACGGAGCCGATAGCATACCAGATACATATACTCTAGCCGAAGGTTCACTGTAGAGTGCCATAATTGCTGCCAGAGACTGCCCTCTAATGCCAAATCTCTGCAGGGTTAGGTTCATATAGTCCCAGTGAATGCGGTCGAACGCCTTCTCCGCATCCAAAGCTAGGAAGAGGGAGGGCGTCCGACCGATCTCCGCGTGTCTAATAAGGTTCAACATCCGTCTGGTAGCATCCGGAGCCTGCCTACCCTTCATAAAACCGGCTTGGTCCGAGTGAATAATAGAAGGTAGTAGGTAGAGCAGTCTATTAGCCAGGAGTTTGGCATAAATCTTAATGTCCGTATTAATTAAAGATATCAGTCTAAAAATTTTTGGTGATGTCAAATCTTTTCCTGGCTTTGGTATAGCAGCTATCACTGCTCTCAACATGTCAGGAGGGAAGGAACCAGAGACTGCCGCAGATTCAAAGATATGAAGGAGATGAGGGTTCAATATATTGTGAAAGGTTTTATAGTATTCCGCAGAGAAGCCATCCTCTCCAGGGGATTTACCGGACGGCAAGGCCCTAATTACTTTTTGTATTTCAGTTTTCGTAAAGGGGGTATTTAACGTTGTCTGATCATCTTCGTCTAATTTAGGTAGCTTAACTGAGTCCAAAAACCCAATTATGGTTAAGGAGGTGGGTTGTGTCAATAAAGCATCTCCATTCAAGTTGTAAAGAGAAGCGTAATACGAGCTAAAGGCATCTGCTATTTCTCTAGGGTTGCGCAGTGGTACGTTAGTGACTGGGTGGTACAGCATAGGTATTTTTGTCGTTGTTTCTTTTTAAGTTGGGCTGCTAACAATTTGCCAGCTCTATTCCCTTGGTGGTAGTAGGTGGCTTTTAGGCAAGACATATGAAACTCATGTTTAGCAATAAGGAGGAGTTTAAGTTCTTGGCGAGCTTTAGTAAGGTCCTGGAGTGTAGTAGCGGAGGGAGTAGCTTTATGGAGTGTTTCTAGAAGCTTTATAGATTGTAGGAGGGACTGGTATCTCTGCAGTCTCTGTTTCCTATTCCTAGAGGCAAGCTGTATTAACAATCCCCGTATAAAAGCCTTATGAGCACACCACAGAGTGAATGGTTGCAGTTCAGGGGACTCATTACACTCAAAATATTCAGGTAGTTGAGAGGCCACATGCTTCGAATGCTTGGGGTCTGAAAACAATGAGACGTTATTCCGCCATAAAGGTCTGGGTAGAATATCAGGTGTAGGTCCTACCGTCAAGGTGATTGGTGCGTGGTCCGACCACGTAATATTGTGGATAGTAACCTCAGTAACATTTTGCAGAAGCCGCTGATCAGTGAGAAAGAAATCAATTCTCGAATATGATTTGTAAGGGGGGGGGAAAGTATAATCCCGGTCTGTCGGGTGAGTACAACGCCATATATCATATAGCTCTTCTTTGGCGAGCAATTTACTGATAGATGGCCTGCGTGGGTGAGCCACATTAGAAACATCTAAAGCCCTGCCGGGGCCAGTTGGCTGGACGGGCACATCAGCCGGTTATTTGATGACGTGCGCATTCCGTGGGGTACTTGTTGCTGTGCCACATAGGGGCTGGTCAGGAACATTCTCACCTCCGAGTGATCTGTATTAGTGTTCTATCTTTTCTATACTTTACTCCCTCTGTACTCCCTCGTTTGTGTCTTTGTCTCTTGTGCTTCTCCCCTGCTCCACCTCGGGTGGTCCCGGACCGGGATATCCCTAGGTATTTCAGACCATAGGCCCGCCCCAGCGGGCAGTCACCTTCGACCCCGTCAGTCTCCCAGACACACCCGACTTTCCACTGACACATATATTGGCCAACCATGCCTGAGCTACGTATCACCTCTTTTAATGTTCGAGGCCTCCGAGTCCCTGAAAAGAGATCTTGTCTCCTCGCTGAGCTGTGGCGCTCTAGAACCCAGGTGGCCTTTATACAGCAAACCCATTTCATGGTAGGGCGGATTCCGAGGCTGGGGAACCACAGATACACTACGTCCTACCATGCCCCATCCCCGGATTCCAAATCCAGAGGGGTGAGCATAGTGTTGGCCAAATCCCTAGTGTGGACCTATGAGGATCACTATGCCGACCCAGAGGGGCGGTTGCTGCTCGTTAAGGGGGCAATCCATGGGCGGAAGGTGACTCTGGCAGCGATATATGCCCCTAACTCCGGTCAAATAGACTTCTTAGACTCAGTGTGGTCACGAATGTTATCCTTTGCCGAAGGGCTTTGGGTGCTGGGAGGTGATTTTAACTTGGTGCTCGACCCATCCATGGACTCATCTAGGGGACTTTCCCAGATCACGCATGCTCAAAGACGACGTATCAAGCGCTCGATGTATGACTTACAGCTCATTGATCCCTGGCGCATTAGTGACCCGACGGGCAGGGACTACACCCACTACTCGGCCCCCCACCAATCGTACTCTAGAATTGATTTTTTCCTATTACAACATGCAACACTTCCCCTTGTATCCAAGGTTTCTATTGGTACCTCGACTATGTTGGATCATTCTCCCATACATATAGTACTGAGTATCGGAGGCGAGACCAAGCCACCACTATCCTGGTGTCTCAACGAATCCCTGTTGCAAGATCTGGCCATTGCCGCGGAGGTGCAATCGGACCTCATGTGCTATTTTAGGGAAAATAACTCCCCAACTCAAGACCCCTTGACCATGTGGGAAGCACACAAGTGTGTGATACGGGGTACCCTAATCAAGCTGGGGGCGCGACGCAAACGTCAGCGACAAAAGAGGGTGGACGAACTATATGCCCAACTTCATGACCTAGAAATGCGCCACAAGGCAGCGTTAGATACAGACACGCTGACATCCCTGACGAGAACGAGAGCCGAGCTCCGTGAACTCCTGCTGGACGGGGTGAAGGCTCAGTTGGCGAGATCCCGCCGCTCGTTCTATGAATATGGGAACAAGGCCGGTCGGATTCTAGCCAACGCCCTGCGGGACTCTAGGTCCCGCAACTTCATACCGTCCATCCGCACGGGTTCAGGGACGGTGGCGTCACGGTCCTCGGACATAGCGGCGCACTTCCACGCGTTTTTCACACAACTGTATAACCTACACTCTCCTTTAGATCCACCTGCCCAGGCGACACGAATATCAGAGATCGGAGACTACCTGGCCTGCTCTGGCATGCCGAGTCTGATAGTCGTACCCTGGAGACCCCGATCTCCCAAGCTGAATTTTAAAGCGCACTGTAATAGCATCTTGAAAATGACGATACTACCCAGACTGCTCTACCTCTTTCAGACGTTACCGGTGACTGTGCCAGCTGTGTACCTTAAACAGATAAGATCTAGCTTTTTGAATTTTTTATGGGCAAACAAGCGGGCTCGCTTACGCCACCAGATTCTGTCCAGGAAGGGAGAGGCAGGAGGTTTGGGTTTCCCTGACCCCACGCTGTACTATAAAGCAGCCCACCTATCTGTGGTTCTAGACTGGTGCTGCCACTTTGAACAGAAACTATGGGTGGCCTTGGAACAGGAGGGATGTCGGCTGCCCTTACGGGGCATACCGTGGATAGCTCCGGCACTGCTGCTCTCCTCGTGGCCGAACCCGCTGGTCCATGCCACGATGGGGGCGACGGCGAAGACACTCCTCTCCCCGGGCTTCACTCCCCCCACATCTCCCTTGACACCGGTGGTGGGGAACCCCCGCTTCCCTCCGGGAGAGCATGGCCCACTAGCCAGAGCCCTGACAGCCGCAGGTAACACCAGGGTGTGTCACTTCCAGGAGGCAGGTCAGTGGAAACAAGTTGCCCAGATTCAGGCCACCACAACTCCTCCGATGCGATTGTGGTGTGCACTGCAGTTAAGGCACTTCTTATGCTCCTTTTCAGAGGTTCCGGGCCCTAGACGGCCGCTGACGGATTTTGAAACACTATGTCTGCAGGCGGAGCCGATTAGACACTCCCTGGTATACTTGGTAAACTGTCTGCGCTGCCCCCGTGACCAGACCCCCCTGTATTTTATTAGACAATGGGTCCAGGTATGTGGCCACCTGGGGAGCATGGATCCACTTCAGGGGCTCGTCAGCTTTCTCTACAGTGTGCCAGGAAGAGGCCGGAGACTGAGACACTACCCATTTACTCTTCCCACTGTGTGTGGGTGCGGGGGGAGGGGCGGCTTGGGACCACCGGGGGGGTGAGACCTCCGTCCACGTTTTCTTTCCCAATCTTTGTGCGTTTCCTTCTGCTTTCTCTTTGTGAGTCCTTGTATGTAAATGTCTTGTCTGTCGTGTATGTGCTGCTTGAGGTGGAACTGGCACGGGCTAGCCTTCCACATAGTGGGGCTGTACCCGGCCGCTCGCCTAGACACTATGTTCCCTTCCGGTTCCTGTTTTTGTTTAAGTGTGTTTGTTTGTCATTTATATTCTCCATAAAATGCCTTAAGGGCGGGGACATGTACGGTTACCTGACCTTACAATTTGTTAACATGTTTTAAATATGTTCTTCATGGTCTATGATTCGATATTGTGTGAGACCTTGTGGCCTCCGCTTGTCCTCATTTTCTATGTACCCCACCCTTTTTGTTCATAAATAAAGAATAAAAAAAAAAAAAGAGAAACATCTAAAGCCGGGTCAGAGATTAAATTAAAATCCCCACACAGAAGCATGCAACCTCTCTGTACAGATCGAATTTTAGTGAACAACTTTTTAAGGAAGGAATGTTGGTTAACATTGGGTGCATACACATTCACCAAAGTATAGCAAATCGAGTTTAGCTCGCAAACCAAAACAATATATCTACCATTCTGATCAATGATCGAGTCAAAGAGTTGAAAGGAGACAGAGCGCCCTATAGCTATTAACACCCCCCTTTTCTTGGAGGTGGCGTTGGAAAAAAAAACATTGGGGAACTTTTGGTGTTGAAACATAGGCGCCTTATCTATGCAAAAGTGAGTTTCCTGGGCGCATAACACATCGCATGAATGCAATTTAGCCTCATTCCACAATTGGGACCTCTTAAAGGGGCTATTCAGTCCTTTAACATTTAAGGAAAGGAGTTTAATACTCATCTAAGGGCTGGCAGAAGTCAGATAGGTCCCATGACAGTGCGAGCTTTGCGGCTTCCGAGTGCTCAGATACCAGAAAGGTCCAGCTTGAAATGTATCAGGGAGCTCCTCGCCCCACATTCGATTCGTGTTTGACAGCGATTGTAATCTCCATCCTGAAGGTAAGAGGTAAAGAGAAAAAACAGGAACGAAAACCAAAAAGAACAAAAAAAACAAGGCAACAAACACCAAATCTGGCTGAAAAGTAAAAAACGGTGAGTATCGGCAAGCGGTACTCAGGGCAGCAGAGTATATTACCAACCGGGGTTAAGAGAGGTAGGGTCCGGTGCCTCAGGCCAGCCGAGGCGCCTAGGTGGCGAGCGTTAACTTAGGCGAAAACTCGCATCCGCCCCTCAGGCAGAGGGAGATAACTTTAAACTTCCACTGCAGGTGAGGTCAGCCAACTTCATTGGAGCCACAGGTATCCTCGGCTGTACGGATCCCCCATCTTTTCAGCAGAAGTAAGCCGGAGGCCACATCAGGGATGGTAAACAATTTCCCACTCTTGTGGAGCAATAACTTGGTGGGGTAACCCCATCTGTAAGGGATTTTGTGATCTCGTAGGGCTTTCGTTATAGGCATCAGTCGCTTCCTGGCCGCAATGGTAGCCTGTGATAGATCTCCATAGAGAGACAGCGAGCCATAGGGTTCCGGTAGAGGAGTGACAGATCTAGAGAGAGACATCAATTGCTCTTTCACATGATAGCAGTGTATGCGTGGCAAAGATTATAGTTACCCCTCACGGGCAGCGGGCCAATGATAAATGGATCAGACACAGAGTGTGTCAAAATACTGATGTGTCCTTATTTCAAAAGTCACTCACTCCATGTGATGTTTCATTGTAGCAGTCCAAACAAATTCCACAGCCGGATTGATAGTTTTTCATCAACCTCCCAGGATCGTGGCGGTAAAGAGTATCCGTTTGGTGGTTATTGAATAGTAGCCACATCTGAACGGGTACATCTGAACAATATTGCCAGGATTCACCCTGCTGCCTGATTGACAGCTGGCTTGCCTCTCTAGAACCAAAGCCAGCTGTGCCCACCCCCTCCCCTGTCTGTCCCTCCAATGAGTGCTGGAGGAACAGAAAGTGGAAAAAGAATCCCTGTGGGGAACACTGACTGGCAGTCACCGCTCTCTGCAGGGAGAAGCCAGGAGCTGAGCGATTAGTGGTTTGTAGACATGTGCACCAGCAAAAAATTAATTTTGTTTCATTTTAATTCGGATTTTGCGTTAATTTGTTTTTCGGTATTTGGGTCCAAAAGTCAATTTGTTTCAGGATTCGGATTCATACGAAATTCGTTAGCGGTAGTCTGTACGAAGGTGTTGTTCGTTCAATCATGGCAGTAAAGACCTTTTGAGGAGGAAAAAAAAAGGGGGTTTTCTCATCAAATGTCATTTTGCTGCAACAAAATTTCGTCCAAACAAATGAAATTTCGTACAGACTACCGCTAACGAATTTCGTAATCGGAAATTCGGATTCGCTTGCATTAGTTATATCTGTAATTCGGATGTCAGAATTTCCGAATTTTCGTCACAATTTCAATTCGAAACGAATCGCACATGTCTAGTCGAGCTACAGAACCAACGTGTAATACCTGCAGCGTCACACACCAGGTCAAAGTATTGAGAAGAGTATATTTTACTCTCCCATTAGTTCTCCTTTAAAAGAATCCAGGGGGGCTGGGACCTTTTGACCTAGGAGGAAAAAACATAAAGAGTGGGACATTTCATGGTAAGGATGGTTTCCTGTAGGCTAAGGAAACTGTAACAAACAAAATGTTAAAGAGGGTGCAAGGTCAGACAGAGGATCCATGACCCACTAGAGCTAGTGAAAAGAAGGGTCCACCATAAAGAAGAGTGCACTGTGGCAAAGATATAAACTATATCTGCCAAAATTTGAACCCCCATTAGGCGTGACATTTTAAAGGGATTGAGAAGAAAAATGTTGTGCACTACATAGTCCATCTGCCTTGAAGGGATTCAGAAGAAATATGCAGCGTGCATAGCTTGTGGGCATAGCCAAAAGTGGGCATGGTCAGTAAAGTGTGTGTTGTTATAAGGTGTATGGCTTGTGGTGTGCCACATTTCCCCCTTTGCTGAGCTATGTTTTAGACAGAATAGGGCTTGGGGGAATACTGAACAGATTGTTGGAGTAAAATTAGTCCTATTGTTGGTATCAGTGGCAGCAATAATACCGCTTAGGACAGGTAATGTTTTATCAGCAGGTGAAAAGGGAATATAAAGCCTGGAAAAAGAAAATTAAAAGCAGCCACCTCATCTAAAGACTGGTGAGCTGCAGTACATTCTATTCTATTGTTTGGGTTTAGATTTACTTTAACAATGCCAGCCAAAAATATTGTATACGTTTATCATATCTATATACAGTACACACACACATCCCAACTCTCCCGGACACTCCGGGAGTCTCCCACTATTAGATTGTTTATCTCCCGGGTGGCCCGGGAGCCTCTTTCTCCTGGAAATGTTTACTCTGCTTGATCTAGCAGAGTAAACTTTCCCTGCTATCTGTTTTTTTTTCCTGACATCGGGGCGGCTGTCAGCCAGAGAAAAACAAAAAAACAGCATAGGAATGAATAGCTAGATTTCTATTGGCCATTTCAATTTGCAATAGCCAAAAGCAGACTAGCTATTGCACCCGCCCTCTGCTGCTGTCAATCAGCAGAGGTGGACCTGAAGTTCTCCATCAGGTCCTCTTCTGCTGATTGACAGCAACAGAGGGCGGGAGCAATAGCCAGCTTGCTATTGCAAATTGAAATAGCTAATAGCAATCTAGCTATTCATTTCAATGCTGTTTTTTGTTTTTATTCTGACGGCAGCAGCTGTCAGAATACTAAAAAAAAAAAACTAAAAAAAAAAAAAAAAAAAAAAAAAAAAAAAAAAAAAAAAACACACAATCTGCAGATAGCAAGGGAAGCAATAGCTTCTTTACTATCTGCAACAATCATTTCAGGGGGTTGCCCCGCGGATGGGCGGGTAGAGAAAGAGAGCACCTCCCTGAAATCACTTTTTTTCTGGTTGGGATCCCTGCACACACTATATATTCTGCCTCCAATTGTTAAAATATGCATCATTTAACTGAATTTATTTTACTCACCTCACTGTTTTGCAGTAGAGATAATGAGTAGTACAAGTATACATCATAAATCAGAGTCAGCAGTAGATACTGAGTGCTTCTCCTTCACACTCAACCACCATCTGATTAGCAATTTTAAATGGTGTGTTGTATTAAATGTGTTGGATTTAGCAGCCAAAGCCAACAGCTGAGTATAGATATGTCACGAACAGAATACTGAACACAGGGGAACTTTTAAGACCCAATTTAGAAATTAAAGCAATATCTTCATCCACTCCATCATACTCTTTAATATTTCTCGATAACGTGGCATGCATTTTGCAATCCGTTATAAAATACAGGCCATGGCATTGCACCTACAGTACTTCATATAGTTCTCTCTGCTTAATGTTCACATTCTCATTTAATTTTATTGTGAACTGCCAACTTTGGACTTGCGAAGCCAGGGGAGTGCAAAATGTCTTTCATATATGTGCAAAGCCATGCCACTGGTTTAAATGGACCCCTTTGTCAGGCCAGCAACGTGTTAAAAATGACTGTACTAAACAATAGTGAATTTCATATCTGTAATCAAGAAAACACGTAATTAGGGCGAAAGATCTGCTTGTAATGAAGAACTTTATTACTTACGATGGAAGGATGTTATCCACATTTGTTTAATTCACAGACCAGTCATGTATTTTGTAGTGCAACATCTATACTTTCCTAATCTAACACTGAAAAGTAGGAGGTAGGTTCAAATAAACCACAGAGCAGATTTTCTAAAGAGAAGAGATTTTTGGAAGTCTGCAACTCAGGATATGGAAAATACCACTAAACACTGGCTTCAATGTAGTTTGACAGATTAAAACACTAGTTACACATACATTAGTTGGTTTAAGAGCCGATAATATAAAAGCTTTCAAATGTGGTTCTTTTACAAGACACTCCTTCAAATAGACCTTCTTTAGCACTATTGCATATCATATGATACAAGACAAACATGGTGAGTAACAAAGCACATAACATAGAAACTGTAACTGCTCTAGTAAGATATACAGAGAATGCACGAAGCTGGTTGTCTTCTTTGTAGGGGAAGTATTACTCATCATCCCCACCACAAATGAGGAGGAGTGTGTTCCTGTAGTCTCCAGATGTGTCACACTGTGGAGAGAGAGGGAACTATTAAGACACAAACTACTGACTCATATTCTTACCACAGACTGAAGGATACATGGGACTTGTTTGGTCTTTGCATGAGCATCAGAAGACAACATATATCAGACCTTATAGAGTATACATCCAGTAAGAAATCGCAATCAGCAATCAAGTGCAGTAAAATATAGGAATCAGATTGTTATGAGTTATTAAAAACTTTTCTTATTGCTCTTTGCCTTATAAAAAAAATAAAAGAATGCTTAGAGCCAAAATTTGACAGTAAATATGCTGGGCTTTTGATGTTCCTTTCAGCAACTAGGTGTTTCTCAACAAAATCCAATGCCCAGCAGACTGAAAAATAAAAAAGCAGTTCTCTTAGAAAGCTCTCCTATTCTCCAGCCTTTTTTCCACAGACTCACCACTATGATCCACCGCTGGTTCTCATTTGTGTTAAAATGTACCCAACATCATACAACTCACTTTTTGTGAGCCTAGACTGTTCATGAGCATGTCCTCTGTGGCACATCATCATGCTGACCTAGAACTGGACAACACAGTGCTCACACATTATTCTGTGAACACTCGCTGCCGCCAGAAAAGAGAAGGACCCATGACACCACTAGACAGGCCAGAAGACTGCAGGGAAAAAAAAAAGGTATGTATAAAAGGCAATTAAAAATGTGGTAGGGAGCTTCAGTAAGACAAGAAAAAAAAAAAACTTTAAAGCCCAACTCCTATCAATTTTGTGCATAGTTTTAGACAGGGTGGGAAGTGTTAAAACATCTGCCAGGATTTTTGTTATTGGTGTCCTTTTCTCTCCAAGACCTGTTCCCAGGAAATGTGGGGAAAACCAACAATTTTCAACATATAGAGCAGTAAAAATCTGACACAGATTCTAAACCTCATACTCTATCCCCAAAAAAAATTATGAAGAATCAGCAAGGGATCAAACCCTGCCCCAACCAGCCAAAAAGGGAATTTCAGTTTAGGGTTAAAGTGACATTAAACCCTCAGATTTTTTAACATAAAATACTGTAATGTGTGCCTTACTGTAATCCATGGTAGTTTCCCTTCTCTTTGCTGCTCTTCCTTTTAAATCTGTATCTCTTCTCATGCTGGGCAGAACTTCTGTTTTGCAGCAGACTGCCTTGTCTCTGAAATGGATACATGGTGTCTGTGTATAGGTTTGCAACCTGAGCCAGCACTACAGGAAGAGGCAGTCAGCTGCAAAGGGAAGTTCTCCCCCAGCATGAGAAGAGAGAAGGATCTAAAAAGGAAGAGCAGCAAAGAGAAGGAAAACTACTATGGATTACAGTAAGGCACACATTACAGTATTGGTTTATGTTAAAAAAATCTGAGGGTTTAATGTCACTTTAAGTTCAAATTTAAACCTACATACTCATTGTCTCTGGATAAGCTTGACCTCCTTTTGATAAGGATGCAGTCAGTGAGATGTTGGCGATACTTTACTGCTATGTACACTTCATGATGATAGCAGGTACTGGACATAAAAGAGAACTTTAATTGCATGTCACAATGCATTTTGCTATGATGCATCTTTCTGTGCAATTACCATTATGCATAATTGATATACAATTTATAAATCCGATTAAGTCGTGTTTTAGTAACAGTTAACTGATGTTTCATAGAAAATTGTATATTTTTCAGCTGGTAGGGAATGAAGCTTCCAAATTGTATGAATGAATACAATACAGTGGCATAGTGCTTAACACTTCTGCCTTGCAGCACTGAGGGTCCCCGGTTCAAATCCCAGCCAGGTCATGATCTGCAAGAAGTTCTTCCTGTGCTTTTGTGGGTTTCCTCCAGATACTCCAGTTTCCCCCCACATTCCAAAGACATGCTGGGAGGTTAGTTGGATCCTCTATTAATTGGCCCTTGTATGTATGTATGCATGCATGCGAGATGGGGACCTTAGATTGTGAGCTCCATGAGGGCAGGGACTGATGTGAATGTGCTACTTTGTAAAAGCGGTGTGTAAATTGTCGGTGCTATATAAAACAACAGATTACATTTATGGACAACAACATCCTTTCCTTTTTTTGCAGTAAATTCATATATCTGCATTGTATATAAAACTATATAAAGTCCCATGTGCCATGTTTGACAGTAAGCCACTACTTACAATTTTTAGATAAATGTATCTATTATTGGCCCTTATGATTTTCCCATTGCTTTCCTTGGTGAATAAAAACTATAACGGAGTCTTAATTTCCTTTTTACCTTGATTGCTTGAAAGAGAGATTTTCCAAAATGTGTTCTGTACTCTTTCCTTATATCAAGCATATCAATTTCACTCCGGGAAACCATCACTCGGATCAAGGTTTCATCGTCGGTACCAGCACCCTGTGCAGATGATAAATATTAACCAAATGGTGAGAAAACATTGTATGTGATACAGCCAAAAAGCTGCATTATATATTATTGTCAAGAATGAAAGTATAATTGTACGACCCCATCAGGGCAGCATTCAAACATGCTGTTCTAGGCACAAATGAACAGCCTATGGACCAGGTTCATCACCTATGTTATGCAGTCATTTTAGTAAGAATAAATGCTAGGAAGTACAATTGGAGGAGGCCTTTCCCCTACAGTTCCCTTGCTGAATTTTAAAATCTCACCAATATGACGATGCCCCCAAGTTCAAGTTAGGGAAGCTCTCTGCGAGGCCTATGGTTGTCGTCTGGTGCTATGCTTGACTGGAATCCATATCTTGTCAGGCAGCATAGTTGAACAAGGCTTAGGTGGTTGCGTGGTAGGGATTTAATTTGGTAAAGGAGGGAGACCCCTTTTCTTCATCTTTGTTTGGATCCCTGATGCTGTTCAGTGTGCCATCTTTGGTTACTATGAGCTGAAATGGGAATCCCATAACCCAATAGCCATCCTGAGCAATCTGTGCTTCATAAGGGTTATTAGAGATAGGTCGCTGAAGCCTTTCACTCTTATATTTGTTAACCGATTTGTCAGGGTTGGTTAAAAAGGATGGCTTCTGTACTACAGCTTCTTCCAGCTAGCGGTTTAGGCCCTAGAGAGCATGGGCTCTATCAAGTCACCAGTCTGTCTGGTATATTGGGGGCCAGAAAAGAAAATAGATCCATGAGATAAAACTAATACAAAGCTTACAATTCTAGGTACCCTGTGAAATTGAAGGTTCGGTCACCAAGGTACCCTGTGAAAATGAAGGTCCTGTCACCCGTGTCTATTTTCTGAGTCCTCTTATTGAAGTGAGAGCCGGGATACATTTGTCAGAGGCATGTTTTTCCTTCTAGGAAATATTCATACTGGATCACCACATTTAGCCTCAAGGTTCTCAGCAAGTTCACTGATCTCAGTTTTGGGCCAGCTTATCCACCTCAGGAGAAACCATGCGGGTTATTTTCTGGAGCAGTATGTGCATTCTTACATCCAACATGGACACCATCAGATAAGGCACCGGAGGTGTAAATCAGCAATGGGGCAGGCACAGAATTCTCAGAGTCTTCTCTTTTTTCACCAAACTGCAGGGTGGGGGAGGGTAATGGTAAGAATGCCAGGGACTAGTCAGAAACCTCGCCCAACATGGTGGCTTTAGTAGGCCCTAGTTCCATAAGTAGCATAGTAACAGCCTCTTGCCAATTTTACCCATAGGGATAGATGATGTAATAAGTAGTTGAAATTAGCAATTGAAAGCTGAAAGGGAGGAATAATGCACAGGACTGCAGCAGAGCTCCAGGGTTAAGCTTCCTCCATGTTCTCCATGAATGTACATTTAGGAAGGTTGCCAAAGAAATCCATGTACGTACAGTGGTAAACAATATCAAAATGAGTCAGTTTTGAATGCATGCCCTGCTACGTGGACAGGAAAATATGTAAAAAAGAAATTAAGTCTGCTTACCTTCATTGCTCGGTCCAGAGTTTCAGCAAAATATCTAGGGACGCAGCGAACACTCTTCACTTGAAAAAAAAAAAAATTACAAATATATACAGAATTTAAAAAAAATCAAGGGTTTATAAGTACAAACCACTTTTCCAACCCTCATGGCTTTTTCACACTAACCAATGCGTTCAGGGCATGGTTCCATGCATTACAGTGCGCTCCGATCGCAAAAAAAGTGCACCATACTGGAACGCAAGGCATTGGGGTACCACGCATTCCAGTGCAGGTGGGAAATGGGTCTGCGCTGCCATTGACATGAATGGCACTACCATGCCCCCTCCCGCCCCAGAAAGCGAGGAGACTGTTTATGCAATCCAGTGCATTCATGGCACGGAAACGTGCCCTGAACGCATTGGCTGGTGTAAAACAGGCCCCCAGAGAGATCTTAGTAAGAAAATACATGCCCTAATGCAATGACATAACAGCAATACTTTTACAGAGATCCTAGTCATCTAATGCAGACCATCTTGACTGCTTTGCTGTAACGTAATTAAAAATGCAGCATAAAAAAAAAAGCAGTTTTCTTGATGAATACAGTTTTGCTGGGTGTATAAGTCACCTATACTAAACTTAGTGTTCATCACCCAGAATATTATTAGCATATTTACTAAACACTTTAGGTTTATTTATTTAAGTATTGTAATAAAAGAAAAGCAGCAGAAAGTCTATTTGTCCTTGATTCATAAGAAAGGATTATAAAAAAATAGAATTTACACTGCTTTGCCTGCACTACACAATTGGGAGTTGCCTTTTACAGAAAGTCTGTTTACATTGTGACAAGGTAAAGGACTCAGTGTAAGTCAGTGAGAGATTGAGAAGGGCAACATTCCTGGGCTAGGAAGGAGTTAAGCCTTGCCAAAACACTACACCTCCTCTCTATTAATTAGCCTGCACCTGATAGTAGCTGAGAGATCCAGGCTGCACTGGGTGGCTACAGACACAGACTGGAGAGCGTCTGAATATCTGTGGAATAAGGTCTGGCAGAAAAAACTCCATGTTAGGCTGGGTTCACACCTGGGCGTACGGAATATGCGCGTTTGCCGTGCGTTTTTACCGCAATTTGCGGTAAAAGAAACGCGCAACAGATGCACGTTTACGAGGGCTGTGCGGCTGTATCCAAATGGATACACGCGGCAAATACGCCCCAAAGAAGCTCCTGTACTTCTTTGGACGTAGGGCATTTTTCAGCGCGATCCTACGTGCTGTAAAACGCCCAGGTGGGAACCATGCCCATAGGCAATTATTGGTTTTTACATGTTGAGCGTTTTACAGCGCATAGGAACGCGCTGTAAAACGCCCAGGTGTGAACCAGGCCTTAAGGACTGCGATTCTCTATGCATGCTCATTTATACTGGAAGCTGAAATAGCCGCTCCAATAGGAAGTAGTGAGCGATACTACTGTTAGTTAGCCTCCTAAGGTGGAGTAGGCCTTTTTGTGTGTTACTTTTGGGTTTCTGCTGGAAGTTGTTTTGTTTAAAAAAAAGGGAAAAACGTACTCGATTGATACTTTTTACGTTTGAGTGCAATAAAGCGGCATTTACTGCCAATTCCGATTACAGACCAGTGACTTTTACAACATTTACTTCCTTTAACAATAGTTATCAGTTATTAAACGCTCACAAGAGCAAACCTTTATTTTTAGTACTGTACTCCTCAGGCAGGAATGTAATAAGTTACACACTTTTTTATATTAATTGCAGAACATGGTGTCAAAGTAAAGCTTTCATGACACCTGAAAATGATCAGATTACCCAAGTTTTTGTTTCATGCAAAAGAAGGAGAGTGAATAGATCCAAGTCTTACCTATAGCAAGCAACAACTTCTCAAGGTGACCCGAGGTCTCCCGATCAATGCTCTCTTCAATCTGGTAGCCAGAGATGGTCATGTATTTATCAAACACTGAAATGTCAAAAAGAGACACGGAGTCTCCTCCGGTAAAACAAATATATACTATGTAGTCACCACAAAATCTTAGGCAGTAAAGTCAATGACACCATGTGGTCTCATGTAAAATTTTAAGCAGAACTCAATTCCTGGCAAGCAACTAGCTACATGGGTGAATCAAATACATGGGAACAGTTTTAGCTGTCAAAGGACTTGGATGCTAAATTAATCAATCTTGAATTCAGTTCCACCACCTCCACTATACCAGTAGTAGCACAGCCTGGTCAACACACCACCAGCCTGCTGATTAGCTAACAAAGAAGCAAAAGCACAATATTAAAAAAGGTGCCCATACACTGCACAATTCTCGTACGAGAATCGCGGGAAATCCCGCGATCATACGAGATTCGTGCAGTGTGAATGAAGACGTGCGACCGTTTCTACTGTACGGTCGCATGTCTTTTGTCTGAGGAGCATGCTAGAAAACCAGCCGAGAATCGTACGATTTTCGGCTGGTTTTTAGCATGCCCGGGCGACAAATGCCGAACGGGCCGGTGTGCGCACACGCCCACTGCCCAGCATTGCGATCGGAAGCCCGCCCCTCATCATCGCGAGCTTGCGATGATCGCAAGTACGATCTGCCGGTCCAAGATGGGCAGATCGTACGTTTTTTAAATTAGTTTACATCCATCCCAAGACTAAGGTCTTGCGATGGTTGTAAAGTGTATGGCCACCTTAAGACCATCTCTCTGCTCTGTCCACTGACAACAGATGTACCACCACAGCAGACCTGATTAGTTCCTTGTACTGCTACACTGTCTTTTCCCAGCCCCAGTAGGGGAATACAGGAGGCTGATATCAAAACAAAAATTCAGATATATACAGCAACTGTATTTATAAATACTATAATTTAAGCCATAACTGCATTATTTTTATAAAACCTGTTAGGCCATCTCTGGGTATCCAGTCTTGGTTATATATGCGATTTTCCCTTTAATGTATCCCAGTACTTTTTCTTCTGTTTTTACACTGTTTTCTTGTGAGCAACCTACAACCTAGCATTTAATATCATAACCCTTTTTTCCATTAGGGAAACAAATCATAAAAAGATCAATGTACACCAACGATGCAAGACTCCTTCAGGCGTTAAGGGGTTTGCGAACTGCTGAGATCAAGTGAAATAAAACCAACTAAAATGAACAGCTGCTTAGCCTGTACAACTCAAGGCCAGGTTTTGCAGCTCTTTGCCTGTATCCGCACATCTAGCAATTACATGTGGTAAGGCACAGATGGAACACCCCTAGACACAGAGGGGGGAATTTATTAAAACTGGAGCAGACAAAAATCTGTAGCAGTTGACCATGGCAATCAATCAGCTTCTTTAATCAATTTGTTCAGTTAAGATTTTAATTTTTTTTTTTTAACCACGGTGGGGGCCTCCAGGTTACTACATGAATCTGGGTTGCTCTCTATCTATATGTCTTGTGTCTTATATCCCCTACTTTTGGACATCTTTATTTTATTGTTGTTCTTACTTCTTATTGTTTCATATTTTTATGTGTTGTGACTATTGTATACCAATAGTGGCTGCGTCCACCGTTTCTATGATGGGAAGTTGATCCAGTACTTGTCCTCCCTTGTATGTAACAATTTGAAAACTTGTCGAATAAACAGAATTTATAAAAAAAAAAAAATTTTTTTTTTTTTTTTAAAAGAGAAGCTGATTGGTTGCCATGCACAGCTGCTCTAGTTTTGATAAATTCCCCAAAAGTCTTTATTTTTATCTGAAAATTACATAAAATGTGTCCTTGCCTGTGGAACCTCTTAATTGCTGCATACAGTATTTTATAACAGTGTGGTTTGTATGGGAGCCTTTAGAACTAACCCTATCCTAATAGTACGGGTACTTTTTTTTCCACAAGGGAAAAAAAGTGGAGAAAAAATGAGAGAAAGCAGAATACTCATGTCTGAGACATTTTAATCCTTTCCATCTGTGGCAGTAGTAAGATTTTCCAACTCCTATAAGCTTTTTTTGGCCCCATGAGTACATGAACTCTTTTTTATATGCTAGTTTCCAAGCTGAAATAAGAACAGAAGACTGCCCCGCTGACCTTAAGAGTATGACTGTAGGGACCAGGTTTGTATTTTAATAACAGTATGTTGCAGAAAGAGGTCCCAATTAGTTGACACCAGCAGGTTTAGAGTATCCCTCTTTTGAATTTGGGTGAATAACCTTGGAGACTTTTTTCCATTTCTTACTGTGATGATTCACTGCCTAATGACTAGAATGGCTGAACTGTCAAATATATTTATAAACAATGCTGACAAATTATACTTTTGCATTCTTTCAGGATATAAACTTGCAGGGGTGTATAAAGAGTCGTATCAGATCAAATCACTTGACAACATATTGGAAATTAACTATAGAAAATTGTAATTTTCGTTCGGTTTTTAGCTTTTTGAAAATAACATTTTAGATTTTTTTTTACTATTTTTCATATAAAATATTCTATAGACAGAGGCTTAGTACTAAAGTGATACCTCAGTACTTGATAGATTCTAAATAGTAGGGATGCACTGATAACCAATACTAGTATCGGTGCCGATGCAGAGTATTTGGACGAGTGCGCATACTCTCCCAAATGCTCCAATGCCTAGCCCGATTCCTGAGCTTCCGGGATCAGGAAGCCGGGCAGCGAGTCATTACACGCTGCCCAGTTTCCCGATTGGCCGGGAAGCCGGCTCCAAGACCCTCGTCACAAGGGAGCCGGCTTTCCGGCCAATCAGGAAGCTAGTCAGCGTGTAATGATTCAACGCCCGGCTTCCTGGTTGGTCGGGAAGCTGGCCAATCAGGATGCTGTACGGCGAGTCCTTAGCTGCCCCCCAGCTTTCCGATTGGCCAGAAAGCTGGCTTCATGCTTAATCACCTGGCAATGATGGAGCATAGAGCCGGCTTCCCGGCCAATCAGGAAGCCGGGTGCCTTGTAATGACTCGCTGCCCGGCTTCCTGATTGGCCAGCTTCTTAGCATCCTTCTGTTCCTAGAACACAAGCCTGGAGGGATATAGGATTCAGGGACAATTGGGATGTCTGAGGACTGGGCAACCAAATGCACGCAACAGGCCCCACTATAAACAACAGAAAACTGGGAACTGCTTGCAGCTTAAAGAGCTACCTGAAGGACCTTACACCCAAAGCTAGCATCAGATGAGGCCTAAACATCCAGCTGGTAAAGCTCACAGACTGTGCCTTGCAAACCGGGAAAGAGTTGTGTGATGCCAAAAAGCCCAAGAAGAACAGGCCTAGTAGAGCGACAGAAAGAGTGCCACCTAAAGCTTAAAGTGACATTAAACCCTCAGATTTTTTAACATAAACCAATACTGTAATGTGTGCCTTACTGTAATCCATGGTAGTTTACCTTCTCTTTGCTGCTCTTCCTTTTAAATCCTCATCTCTTCTCATGCTGGGGGAGAACTTCCCTTTTCAGCTGGGTGCCTCTTCCTGTAGTGCTGGCTCAGGTTGTGAACCTGCACACAAACACCATGTATCCATTTGAGAGACAAGGCAGTCTGCTGCAAAACAGAAGTTCTTCAAACGACATCCAGACAGTAAAGAGAGCGGGCGGGAGTGATAGAAGCCCAATGTCCTGGTTGAGATTAAAGGTCAAAACCACCTTAGGAGGAAGGAGGCTCTAGGCCTTAACACCACCTTGTCCTTGTGTAAGACCAGAAAGAGTTATTTACAGGACAAAGCCACCAGTTCAGACACCTCACAGAGGCAATGACAAGGACAGTAACCTTATAAAAGTAAGAGTGGAAAGAGGAATATCACAGATTGGTTCAATTGGCTGTTCAGGATTCATCCCACGGATTATTACCTCATACCAAGTGAAGTATGTCTTCCATGTCCAATGGGAAACAAAAATTGGAGACGGAAGCGCCACTACCTAGCGCAATAAATGTGGTAGAGTGGGGTGTAAGCGTAAGTGTTGTACTCACCTGAGTCTGGGTAAGTATTCGCTTGTAGTCGTCGGGTTGCAGTGGAGCGGAAGTGGTCCCTCTTTTTCAGGGTGGCGTGGTGTTTAAACCCAGTAGGCAGATGGGGATACGAATGCAAGGGGGTGAGGTATGCAATGGTGGGTGAAGGGGTGGGCTTCTGTGACTCACCCTGGGGATAGTGGAGGGCGGCTTTCAGCATGCGCAATCATCCAGTTCAGCAAAGTCCAGCTACTGTCTCCAAAGATATTGCCAAGCATATACCAATCTGAACAGCTGCATAAAGAGACCAGCTCAAGCTGCTTGTAGATTGTCTTGACGGAAGAAAAAAAAAAATTAGCTTGGAAACAGGAAGAGAAAAGGCTATTCAAAACGCCTAAAATTTTCTCAGAGAAAATATGTCCATCCTTCAAGAACACTAGCAAAAAAGCAAAAGCAAGCTGGGGATGGGTGAAGTAATATGGGGCTGTTTTTTTTTTTGTCCAAATACTCCTGTAGGCTGCAGTATAACACTATTGTCTCTGAATCCTGTGTCCCTCAATGAATGACAAATTACTTTGTGTTTAGGTTTCTAGCGGCACAAACCTGCCATGGCTAATACAAGGGAATGCCACTCACTATACAGGATTTTATTATTATTTTCCACATCTGTACCGTTTCCTTATAACCCCTGCACATGACCATTTTCTAGTACTTTAAACCACTTTCAACCAGTATTTACAATACAAGTGACTGGATCAAGGTACCCTCATAACATTCCAACCATTTACCATGTTCTTGTACCATTTTTATCTGTCCAAATCATTTTTGTGATAAAAAGCAGTTTGAAAGTAACCGTACAGTAGAAACGGTCACACACCTTCCATACACTGCACGATCATACGATCGCGTGATTTTCTGCGATTATCATACGATAACCTTGCAGTGTGTGGGCACCTTTACAGAGACACTTTTCTAGCACGCTTTTTTGTTTTGTGAGAATATTTTATCAAATAAAATGCAGTAACCTATGACAACTAATAAAAATTCATATTTTATAGATCTGGCTACAATAAAAACAAAATCGTATTCAGTTGTATGGAGAACATGACTTTGCAAATCATTACTGCACTTTGCATTGCTGTATAAAAATAAATAACACATTTAACAAATCACTAAAACTTCATGTAAATGTGATACATAAAACTACTCATGTAGTGAAGTGAGATTGCTTCCAAGAATTTCAGTAAATAACTAACCACGAAAAACAAAAACACAAACATTTGCATAGCTATAGAAATTCAAATGACACCGTAGAACAAAAAGAAATGCGATTCATTAGCAAAAACAATAATTCCAGGTGCAACCAAAGCCTTTGTAAATGTAGGGGTCATTGCAATGGTCTATAACAATAAATTACCTTTTCTTAAATGGGCATTGCTGCGAGTTCCCAAAATTGTAATGAACTTCTCTTCATCTGTGCCCCACTTCACTTCTCCGGCTTTAAATAAATCCTAGCAGAATGAAAAGAACAATCACAAGTTTGCGATTCACAAAGCAGAAACATACAAACACACAGCCATCCCTTTAAGGCATGGTTGAAACATTCATGTCAGTCTTTCTCATCAACCAAGGTGAGAATAGCGAGCAACATGAAAAAGCACACTGACCTGGGCATCCTGCTCAACAAGAGCGTCATTAACTTTGGAGTCTGGATCCCTATTAGCCTGCAAAACAGAAAAATATCTCTTTGAAACTGTAATATATGCTTTCTTATTGTGTTATCCAAATACCATAGGCAGATATGGCAATCTTACATTATGGCTAGGATCACACATGCACTACACCCGGGATCGCGTGGTCCTGTACAATGCAGGCAGCGATTGCTGCGCGGCCCTATTGATTTCAATGGGGTGCCATCCACGCGCCAATTGCAGAAAAAAAAGGTACAAGTACCTTTTTTGCGATACACGACGCGCGACTGTTTTTAGAGAAACAATGACACCCACAGCGAGATCGGTTCGCACCTTGGCGACCCCTGACCGCACGGCAATCCGTGCGGAATCGTGCACCATTGCCACGCAGTGGAGGTGTCGCCTAAGTGTGAACCTAGCCTAAACCACACCAACTATTTACAAGATTTTTTTTGTTGTGCACCTATATGTGCAGCTTACAATATATGTTCTTGGTTAAGAATTATGATATTATTCAATGAAAAATTGTGCAAAGGTTTTTACAGTCCAGCACAATAAATGCACTGAAATATAGGGTTATGCCTTTTTATAAGTCGAAGTAAACAGGATTTAGCCATACAAGCTACGGGTAATGATTCCTAGCTTTTGGAAATTTCCCCAAAGCATAAAACCCCTTAAATATGAATAATACCCCACACTCGTGACTTTACAGGTATCCCACCCCACCAATATGCAGTTCACATATTCAGCCATTCTTATATTATGCCAGGTGTTGCTGCTGCTGATTAGGCCCCATTCACAGTTGAGCTGAACATCTTTGGTTGTTTTTTAGTGTTTGTACGGACGCTTTTGCAATTGTTTAGGCATTACCGTTTTATTTTTTGCCAATGCAAAACTAGTTCCCTGGGAGGGGAGGGGCAGGCAGTGCGTATTATATGCTTTTTTTGCCCATTTCTCAGGTGCTATCCTTGAAGCCTATTGGGGTCAAAGTGCTTGACTTTGCTTTATGCTACAAAGCACTCAGGTGTGAACAGGAGTCATTGAAAACAATAGAATGCTCTCTGCTGAGCTCTGTAGTGCTTAGGCATTCAAAGCCACAAAATGCTCAGGTATGAATGGGGCTTATCTAAAGGCGCTACATAAAATGAACAGCAATTTTGAACCGCTACTAATTATGGCTACATAGCTGATCTACTGACATTACATGCAGAAGTATACACTAGAATTATTTCCCGCAGGACACAAACCTATATTTTTAAATGTCTTCTGACAGCAATGTGCTATAATGTTTGGACAGCATGTGCACATTTCTACCATTAAAGCAATGGGCATACTTTTATTTACTACTACTAATAAAAATACTTACTTGTACAAGAACTACCAACATCCTCTGGAAATATCCAGATGTATCTCCAGTTATGCCATCTTCCAGCTCACTTCCGTGTTCTACAGCACAGAACAGCAAAATTCAGGATAGACTATTAGATTATTATAATAATTTAGTGCATTTATATTTAAACAAATATGTAACAAAAGTCACTGCAACAAAGATTTTAGCAAAATGTATTGCACCTTCTTACAATGAAGAACAACTCTCGGCAGAAATTTGATTAACCCTTGCAGTGGGGCTACCATCGTACTGTAAGGGTTAACTGCTCATTTTTGCCTAGGGTCAACTCACCCGAGTTTCTGAGCTGGCCGGCTCTTAGACCGCTCCCTTAACCATCTCTCCCCCTCCGCTGCAGCAGTCTAGGAGGAGTCGTGACAGTTCATCCTTGCAGTGCGGGGGTAGCCCCACTGCAAGGGTTGATATAACATTTCTGCTCGGAGTTCTTCTTTAAGATATTGATGTATGCCATATCACCCTTCTCAAACTGCTACATACCCTATTATGGAATTTTAAATATGGTAATCATGGTAAACTTAAAATAACATTTACACAAGCGTATCTTCAGTTTGGAGGATTTTGTAATTAACGGGAAAACACTATATGCCAATACAAAAACCATGAATCTTGGATGTATGTTGCAGTGTATTGACTTAAACTAGGACCTCAGCAAAATGCACATCCCCAACACATAACAATGGACCTGTGTTTTAGCACACCACAACGCACAAATGTGAATTTTAGTGTGCTACGCTAAAAAAAATGTAAAAAAAAAGTGCAGGTCCATTAAAACCTGTGTTGCTCTGCGTTGGCAGACTCAAAATTAAAGGGCTCCCTTAACGCAATTGACATGCGTTTGCTAATTCACTGCAAAAACATGAATTCAGCCTATAAAACAGACATACTACTAAACCATGCCCTCTTATACCCAACGTAGAAAAATGTTTTGACAGAATTCCTCCTTTAACTTTGGTGGTTTGTTGAACTTTTTATTCACTAGCTGATTTTGCAAAGACAGCAGAAAAAACCTTTGCAAATAAATATTACACTTTAGAATAGTAGAAATCATCAGCACAGTTTAATCACGCTCTGCATACCTTCTTTGAAGACTTTTTTGGTGTGATTCATTTCAGTCGTAGATCTTGAAGCAAGAATTTCAATAAGCACATCTTCCTTAGTGCCAGCACCCTGGAAAACAAACAGATAATGGCATGTACAAAAATCTCAAGGACTTGTGACTTAACAAGCTTCAGCATAAATTTATCATAATAAATGTTTTGCCTTGTGTTGAACAGTCAATCCCTTGCCCTTTTTCGTAAGATCAATAACAAAAAGGAGCATGCCTCAATCTGCAAGTCCTTAGACAAAGCGAGCAGGATACAACATTAATGAAGACAGCTGGGCCCTCGATGTATTGCCACATATTTTGTGATCGGATTGAATACACAGTTATGTTTCTCACTTGAACTCTGCATGCTCTACTGCATGTTTTTCAAAATTAATTGATATTTTACATTCCCACACAAATAATAAAACATACCTTTATTGCATGTCTAAGTTCATGAGCATCATACATGTTTGATGGCGTCATTAGTGCCACAATCACCTTCTCAAGTTTACCCGTAAGTTCAGACTTGAGATCATCAACAAGATCCTGAAAACACAAGGAAAATAAATAAATACAAAAGTATTCAGCTGAAAATGTCAAAATGCTGCATTGAAATGCTTCAGCGGGATGCAGGTAGAAAATAAAAAATTAGTGCCTCACCAAAAATCAAATCTTTAAAGGGAATAAAATTAGTGAGGGGATTTAAATAGCTGCAATATTTAAATATAAATGTATATATGTAATAAAATGGAACAGAATTCTGATGCAGAGGCAAGGTTTCTATTTTTCTGGCCATTCAGTGCATACAATCATTTGGCTCACTGCCAACCTAGGTTTGCCCATCTTGTAGAATTATTATTTGTAAACCTACCCTGCCAAATAAAGTCTTAAATGCTACGGCAACTTGCTGACGCTGAGCATTGCTTCTGGATGTAAGAATCTTCATAATAGGGTCCTCATCAGTACCTGAAATGTAATGTTCAGAGATAAGCCACAGTGAGTGAACAAAATATTCATTATTATTATGACAGTGTACAATAGGGGGACACAAACTGTGGGTTGGGAGTCCAAATAGTGTCCTATTAGTAACATATTTAGGAAGAAAACACAAAAAAAAAAAAAAGTTTAACTTTTGACCATCAAAAGACTTTTCACAACATTGGGTCTAAATAGAGGAGAGCCAATGCCAGGTATAGATTTACTCAGTCTGCTCCCATCACACTTCATCCAAAATCAAATGAACAGTGATGGGAAGAAGTATTCATAAAGAGTGATTTACTGTATTGGCTATTTTGTTACATACATGAAAACATAGAAACCTACCTAAACCCTTCATTGCTTTGCGGAGAGCTTCTGCATCATCGTTTGCTTTAAAGGCCTGGAAATCCTTTATGCTTCCTCTTGTTGCCTAAGACAAAGCAAAGTTGAGGTGTTATCAGCCTTAGATATAGCTTATATTCATTATATTGCAGATCTCCTCTGACAAACTTATTCATTGTATGGACCAATGAAGATATCCTTTGGAACCCTTACAACTGCATGTGTGTGCCTCCAATTAAACACAGGCCCCTAACCCTTAGCCCATGGACCTTCAGTCTGTCAGTATGAAGGATCCAATATTTCCGAGTTGCAGAGGGTGTAGGCAATTAGGAATTGGTGTGGTAGAATACTTCCTGCCTAGAAGTAAGAAATTACAGAAACCCACCCCAAAATCCACTGCCTCCTGCAAAAAAAAGGATTACTTTTGGATGCACTGCATTCACAGATGGGTAGTACATAGGTTGTGGTAGGCAGCCCAAACTCCATTAGAGCATGCACTCTCCATGGGAACTAGTTTGGAATTTAGTGGATCTCTGAACTTTGCCTAGTTCAATGAATATCAGGAATCCATTCTGTTTCATCAGTCATGATTCACTCACTAGCAATAATGGAGGAGTTGTAAAAACTCACAGGAGAAAGAATTTGAGAAAATATTTTCCAAGGGTCAGATGAACCACAACCCTAAAGTTGGCCATACCTCTACAGATTATCTATGGTCAGATGGAGAAACAGCAACAGATCTCTCCATCTACACTAAACTGTGTGGATGGAGGAATCTCCCGCTGGCCAAGCCTCAGTATCCTGCTAGTCGGCCCCGCTGGCTCTCAAAATACTTAAACAATGCCTGCATCCAATCAGGTTGTTCAGGTATTTTGAGAGCCAGCGGGGCCAACTTGCAAGATACGGAAATTTGGCCCAGCGGGAGATTCCTCCATCCACATAGTTTAGCGGAGATGGAGGAATCTGTTGCACTTTTTTACCATCTGACCATAGAAAATGTGCAGATAATCTATAGGTATATGGCCAGCTTAAGATTAAAAAAAGCTTTCAACATATTTTGCCAAGGTATATATATCTATATCCTAATTCAGGGGTTTTGTATTGCCACTTGTGTATCTGCTACAGAGATTACCACTCAGATCTCCATTACAGGTTTGCAGTAGCCCAGAACCTCCACCTAAACACTGTATTTATACATTACAGGTATTCCTCACTTAACGACCGAGTTCCGTTCCTACGACCAGGTCGTTAAACGGATTGGTCGTTAAGTGAGGAACTCTATACAGTACTGTACTGCATTAGTACAGTACTGTATAGCGTTGCCGATGTACAGTACCGAACAGTGTACTGTACATCGGGCAATGGAAATACTTACCGGGACCTGCAGTGAAGATCGGAGGACGTCACTTCCGCCGGTGACACGGCGCACTGATGGCGACGCGCAAGGTCGGAGGTCGATCGGCGGTCCGTCGTAAGTGCGAGTGGTCGCAAAACAGGTAAGTCGGTAAGCGAGGATCATCTGTATATCCATTACTGAATTTGGAGAGCATTGCAGCATTCTAACCCTTCCAAATCTTTAAAAAAAAACATCTACACATTTCTTCACTTTCAGTAACCCTAATGAAAATATGTTCACTTCAGGGACGTGCAATAAGGTCCGTGATAGGTAAGGCATTCCCCCTGCTCGCCGCCGCCTTGCCCCCAACCCAGTCACCGAACTATGGGTGGAGGAGTGAGGGAGAAGGGAGGAGACAAGGAGGAGCCTCCCTGTCTCTCACTTGCTTATCACTGGTGAGGCATCGGGATAGATGTCCTCAGTTTTTTTTATTGGACAGCTTGGGCCAATGGCACTTTGCCATTGGTCCAAACCATCCACAGAGCTCAAGCCTCTAACACAAAGTAGAGGCTGTTGCTGCTCTGGTCTCACTTTGCTAGGTTACACAAAGCAGTGGGGATGTCCGCTGCTGTGTAACCTAACATAGCTGTCAAAAGCCGGATGAAGCACCGCCTGTAATTAACAGGCAGCGCTCCATCCATGACAGGTTACAGCACACACAAGGGTGGCTCCATAGGACCCTGCAACGGGAAAGGAGCCACCCTAAAACAGGATATTAGGGCCAGTGCTCAGGGGACCAACTGATTCAGCAGAAAATTAATACTTTTGGACATCAATAATCAGCTTCCATTGTAAGTGATTTAATCCGCATTCGAAATAGCTCAAAACATGAAAACTTTAATATCCCTTTAAGGGATTTCTAAAAAAGGGAATAAGAGATTTTTAGGATACACTGATAAAAAATACTCCTGTTTTTGAACTTGCCAACTGTTGAAAATCCCAATATGGTTTTCGGGGAGAAGGGGAAATGTGGAGCATAATGTTATGTTTACACAATCTCATGATTACCTTGGATATATTGAAGGAGCTAAAATGTGGCAAGAGTACATGTATTTTTAACACAGCTTGTTTGAGCAGCAAATGTTAGTTTAGCATCACAGTGAAAAAAAATCTGGAGGAGATCTGAGGAAAAGCAATGTACTACTAATGGATATGCAAGTACCCACATTTGAATGTAATGTAATTGCATTTACATACTCTTATTTACAGAAAGGCATTGCTGATTGTGTATATTTGTTTATGAAACAAATAATTGTTCCAAACAATATTCTTTGTCTAAAATACATGTAATGATGGCCTACTTACCAGAACTTGCAATCTGCTGCAGTATTATTGCACTAATAAGGATGCATTTAATAAAAAAAGATATTTTCTTCAACGTAAAGTGAAATGTACCATGTACCAGCTACAGGATGTTTATATGCATTCCTACTTATTATAATGGTATTGGCACAGAAAGCAATATATTATGCCTCAGGATTCAAAATCCTTAGTACTTTAGCTGTTTATTGCATCATTACATATTACAAATATCCTGACAAAGAAGAAGTCCTAGGCTTCTTGACATTTTGCAACACTACCTCACACGATCACTTATATGGGTGGAACTGAAATGTGACACTTAGAGGTATGAATAAACATATAATGATCTCGTAAAGTGTTACCGCCAGTATTAGCGTTGGAGGAAAACAAACAAACACTGTGCTTTCAATGGTAAGCCACAAAAAGCTCCTCTTTGGAGCACACATATCTAATGTAACCATGATTAAAAAAAAAAGAAAAAAAGTAAACATGAATGATGAATTCCCTGCAGGGAATTGTAGGAAATTCATATTAACCGAGTACATGTTTAATAATTCAGAGGATGCCTTTCTTCTGAGACCTAGCAGTAAGCCAGAATGATGTAAGGTTAAAAGGAGAACTATGAGGAGTGCTTTTCACTCACCTCATAGTTCTAGCCGACCTGTGACAATGAGACTGTCACGGGTCGGCTCAGTAGATCGGGAGGTGAGCGAACACATACCGGCGTTCGCTCACCTCTCAATCCTGTCACGGCTTTCTGCCGTGACAGGGGAGGGGCTGGATTCCCCCCTCCCCCCTCCGCTCCGCCAGCGTTGACTGGCGGAACGGACGGGGGAGGGGGCTGGTACAGCTGACTCTGCCTCTAGATAGGCAGAGCCAGCTGTCAGTCATGCAGCTGGGCGGATCCAGACATAATTGTCAGGATCCGCTTCAGCTGCGGCGTCTTAGTATACCGCGACAGTGCGGTGTCTCAGTATACCGCGACCTACAGCTCGCGGTATACTGAGCCTAGGGTGACGGGAGGATGCTAGTATGTGTCCTCCCGTTACCCTAAGGAGAACTATGGGGAAAAGCCTTAACCCCATGGAACACCACACAGAAAACAACAAACCATGAACGCAATTGTGTATTTCTTTAAGAGAAAATTAAAGTGAATGTCTGGGCAACACAGTTTGGGATTTAAGCACAGCAGAAGCACCATTTTATCAGCTTAAAAAATTCCACATGGGTGAGTGGGCTCTCACCATAATGTATAGGTATGCACGGTATACTTGCACATTATGGCACGCTTACCTCACACATTGCCCTTCTTCCACGAGGACAGCTCTAGCCTCCAGTCACCTCCAAGTATGATCCCACCACCACATCTTTTGGGTTCCACCAAACTGCTCTTTGGCTGGATGGCTACTCACAAATGTAAACAACTATGTATGCCAGCTCCTACCTGCTCTATTCTCGGCATGTCTATCTCAATTTTTCAAGACTACATATCCCATCATGCATTGCTTCTAGCAAGCAATGATGATGTTACATTGTTCAGATGTTTGAGTTGTAGTTCAGATGGCAGGCTTGGCAGTGCATATTCCCAATGCGGAGAAAAATTGTGTCAGTGCATTGAGGAAGTACATCCTATAGCAGTGGTGAACCTATGGCACGTGGGGCCCTCTCTGCTGGCACGCGAGCCCAGGTTCAGGGACCACCAATGGAAATGGATTTGACCGCACGGATCGCCTCAGTACGCGATCCGAGCCAGTCACAATCAGGCAGCGGCCTCTAAACAGGCAGATTAGATGGTCGCTTCCTCCTCGCTAGGACCCTGGGAGGCCCCTGCGAGTGGCCTTCTAATCTGCCTGTTTAGAGGTCATCGCCGATTATGCAGCCCACCCCCCTGCAAAACAGGTAAGCAGGAGAGAGGGCAATGTTTTATTTATTCAATTTTTTAGTAGTTCTGTGTGTATGTGTGATGTGTGTGTTTCATTACATGTGTATGTGTGTTTTATTAAGTGTATAAATATTTGAATATGCGTGCTTGCCTATTTTGCCTAAGGCCCCATTCACACTGTGCGTAAAAACCCGCTATTTTGTAAGAAGACGCCGACCAATGTTATTCAATTGAGCTGTTATAATGTACAGCTCCATGTAGCCCGTCGCTGTCGCTTAAGCAGGACCCTTTTCCCACAGATGTCGCACGTTTTTTTTCTCTGGTGAAGGTCACGTGATCTTTGCTGGACCGTCGCCCCGAACAGTCGCGCTATCCTGGCCCCGCTTGTAAGGTATGTCGATTGGTGTGAATTGGGGCCTAAGACAGTGATGTTGAACGTTTCTTAAACCCCGAACGCCCAAACTGCAATACAGTACTAAACTTATTTTCAGTGCTGGCACTTTTAGGTAAATAAATTGATTTTGCGTCGCAGTTTGGGCACTCGGGTTCATAAAGGTTCGCCATCACTGTCCTATAGGCATCTTTAGAAAAGTAAATTTACAAACTTCTAGATAAATATGGTTACCAGTGAGAGTGGGAATAGAACCAGTGACGTCAGTGAGCTGGGCAAGACGCCTGACAGAGCTACCCACCCTTCCCCTGAAGGTAGATGCCATGTTTCTCTGATCAAATCCTTGAAAATCCTCCAATCAACTAGTTGTTCTTCAAGGGGCTGTGGGCAAGTACAGTTGGGTTTTGTATGCATACAAGGCCCGACCTTTGCAGTTCAGCCCAGATTATGTGTCAGATATGTTTTACAAAGGATGAAGTATTGTACTTTATATTTTATATGGACTTTAGTTATCTAATAGTCATTATTAATTATTACTTAAATTAATATGGAGGATAATCAAAATGCATAAATATGTACACATTCACACTGATGATTTATACGAGTGATTTGAATATCCTCGAATAATAATGATTCACACATTTCACACTGTTTAATATTTTTTGCACTATATTTATTGTATTTTATGTGTACACTTGATATAAGCTGGAATACACACATAGGTGTGTTTTGGGTTGTTTTATTGTGTATTTGGAGATTTATCGGTTATATTCAATTGTTTCACAATAAGGGGAGATAAACCAATACACCGCGCTAGCACACAACAGGAGCCAAGTCCAGGTCCATTTGATTCAAATCCTATAAAAAAAGCTAAACTTTGTGAAATGATATGAAATTACATGACTTGCAGACAGACAACAGAGTGTTGAAATGCATGTAGAAATGAATGGTTTAGTAGAGAAGAACGTAAAAATAATTGTACAAAGACTGGAATTTAATACAGCATGACACAAAGAGGTTTCAGACTCTATAAGGGTTTGTTTGAGACTAAAACCATGTGATCTTGACGAGGTTTTCAACAGTCAAATATGTGGCTTCTCATAGAATACAAAATGAGAATTGTTTTAAAGGACAGCTTTAGTCTGCAAGTATTTAAAGTGAAAAGTAAACACAGAAAATTGATAAAATATGTATATTTAATTTTAGTATATGGATTGGCATACATTCCTAGATTATGGGTACATGCAAATACAGTGCACAAGGCCCAGCAGTGAAAAAATAAGCTACAACATTGTCCACCAGTTCACCAACGTTCATCCAAGCCGGTGCAAATCGGTCACGGATACACAGTGTTCTGGCCCAGTTAGTTGCGGCATGGCATTCCCCGCCCAGCAGCTAAAGGTTACAAAGGGGTCGGGAATGCCCTGGCCACAAAATGATTAGGCAAGGATGTGGGGTGGGTCACTGCCAGATCTGGATGGACTGGATGGGTGAATTCCGGAGAACCAAATTCGCACCAAGCTTCCACACAACACTAATCATGCCAATATTTGGGACCCTCTAAATTAATGCACAGCAACCTATATTAGGGTACAAGCATAATATGAAATTAAATTTAAAGGGACATTGAACCCTCAGATTTTTTAACATAAACCAATAGTGTAATGTGTGCCTTACTGTAATCCATGGTTGTTTCCCTTCTCTTTGCTGCTCTTCCTTTTAAATCTGTATCTGTTCTCATGATGGGCAGAACTTCTGTTTTGCAGCATACTGTCTTGTCTCTGAAATGGCTACATGGTGTCTGTGTATAGGTTTGCAACCTGAGCCAGCACTACAGGAAGAGGCAGTCAGCTGCAAAGGGAAGTTCTCCCCAAGCATGAAAAAGACATGAGGATTTAAAAAGGAAGAGCAGCAAAGAGAAGGGAAACAACCATGGATAACAGTAAGGCACACATTACAGTATTGTTTTATGTTAAAAAAAATCTGAGGGTTTAATGTCACTTTAAGCCCACAAACAAAATGTAATAGATTGCAGCTTACCAGTCATTGGTTTCAAGATTCCTTTCATCTTATTTTCCTGCCAGAAACTTCCTGTCCTAGGGTGGCAACACTCACCCACTCTGTTATCTATGAAAGAGCAGTGTTGTCACCCTAGACTGCTATCCTCATCTGGACAACAAACACCCTCACTCTCCTCAACCGATTGAAATTAAGGGACTACATTTTATTTTTTTTAAAAGGGAAGCACGTTAGTTCCACTTTGTCACATTGAACTCAAAGAGCCCATGCACATGGGTGTACAAAATTTACAAAAGTTCTTGCTGGCATACAAAAAAATGGTTCGTAGTGCATCTCAACGCATACAGACAGACATACACACATATAGGGCTGCAGCTAACGATTATTTTACCGATTATTAAGCTCAATTAATCGGGGGGGAAATTGCTCCAGTAATGGACTACTAGTTTGTATCGAGATTGTAGTTCATATCATGTAAGCAAGCTTGGAGCACTGACTACTTAACAGCACAAAAAGAAAGACGTCATGACTCCAACAACGATAATAACAGCAATTAGATGCTCATTTATTGACAGATGCGGTCTCTCATTGGCAAGCGCTTTCAGGGCCACACAGGGTTCCCTTAGTCAGGCTCAGAGATACTTTACAAACACAACATGACCTTTATAACACACACGGCCCTGAATGTAGCGTTTTATTTGACCGTTCATTCATTAACATTTGTGGATTTTTCTCAGACTGCTAAACTTCAACAGTAAAGGTTTATAATGGGGAGCGAATGAGTTCCAGGAAAGTATCCAGCTCTGGCTGCGGATATTTCCTGCAAATGCTAAATATTTAGCTATTCTACATCCTGATAGGACAAAGCCTGTGTGTATACAGGAATCTGGTCACAAATAGTATTAATAAACCACAACAACCATTTAGGCCTTGTTCACACACCATGTGCTTCAAGCTGCATTTTTCTGCATAACACCGCACATGTACGGCATGAACAATTGTTTTCTATGTACCCTGTTTACACCATACATGAGGTGGTGTGTAGAAAAACACAACTCAACAGACAAGCCCTTAATGGAGAACGAATTGAGAAAAGCTAAATTTTTGTGAGAAATATCACCTTAAAAACGTTAGCTTTCCGCCAGTATTAGTCTGATAGTCATAGTCAACTAGGTCAAAGCACTGCAAATGTGGCAATGTTGTCTAAAACAAGGCAAGAATGAGGGAGGGTTGGATGGATTAGAGTCAGAATTGTACCTAAAAGCCCAAGATGAAGTAACATACTCCAACCTCTAGGCCCAACCATAAGGTTTACTTAAAGCAGAACTCCAGGAATTTATTTTTATCAACCCTTGCAGTGGGGCTACAAATTCCTATTTGTGTCTAGGTGCTAAAATAGTAAAAATAGAATTGCCCAAAGTTCTGAGTCGGCCAGCTGTCACAGTGCTCAATCCAGCCTCTCCCTGCCTCCTCCTCCGCAGATTTGAATGTTCCTCAGTGTCCTTACGCCTATGCACAGTGTAAAGATGTGATGATATACTGGACCTTAGACTGCTGCAGAGGAGGGGGAAAGAGACATTCCAGGGACTAAGAAGAAGCCGGCTCAGAGCTTTAGGTGAGTTTTGGATTTTTTTTTCAACCTAGACACAAAACGAGCAGTTAAGTCTTGCAGTGCAAGAGTAGCCCCACAGCAAGGGTTAATAAAAAAAAAAAAAAATCCTGGAGTTCTGTTATAAATGTTAACTGTCAAGAAAAACATAACACTTAAGGCACTTTCTGAAAAGACTAGTTGACTTGCTGTTATGCTGATCTCCTGGCTTCAGTTTCTTTATGCTGTGTGTAGCCGTTGTGTCCCCAACCATCCGCATTCTCCTGCTTGACCTCTCACCCACTGCATTTCCTAAGAGTGTTATTTTCATCCCAAGGGAGTCCATTGGTTACAGATAGGTAAGCAATAGGAAGAGGTTTTATTTTCTCTTTCTTTCGTTGGCCATAATACATAAATCTTTAAAAAAAAAAAAAAAATAGATCTACCAACTAACCCAGAATGGCACTGGGAATGGTGCTACACACTAAGGGAGGTCAGCTTTTCTCTTTAGTTTGTTCAGTTAAGCTTTCAAAACACAAAGAACCTGACTGGTTCCCATGGACAACTGCTCCACATTCTATCTGCTGTGATAAATTCCCCTCATTGTGTGCCATCATAAAGCACCATAGTAGAATCCTAGGAATTCTAAGATCAGACCAAAAGAAGTATAGCCTATAACTTCTAGAATTTTTGCTGATAAATGTAATAGGATTACTTGTCACCCAAGTTAGAGTAAGTTTTGGTTGCATTCTCCACAATGCATGCACAGACAATTTTGAATCAATAGGATAGAGAGATAGGATAGAGAGATTACATACAGTACATGCATGTGTGTGTAGCCCCCAAAAGCATGTGGCAAGCCTTAGGGGCAGGAAGGGCTGACATTTCACGCTCAGAAATGGAGGAGGTTGTGGGCAGTAAATTGGGTGCCATCAAGTACTTTTTCAATGCTTTATTGTAGAACAGGGAGAGAGGGCATAGGGCTGCAGACATCCATTAACAAAATAGACTCCAGGTTTACCAGTCCTTACCAGCTTCCACTGTGCAGGAATACTTGAGTTGAGCAAAGGATAAACACTGTGTAATAGAGCCACAGCTGGCCAGAAGACATTCTGGAGATCTTCCCTGGGAGAGACACCAGACTTGTTCCTGAGGTACTTGCCGTCCTGGCACCCCCAGCAGACAAAAGCCTCCAATGGTTCTCCACTCAGACTTCAGGCCTAGTCCACGTCTCCAACTGTGCACACACTACCCCCATGGCTGGGGCCTGGGGGCAGACTGCCCTGAGCACATGGCAATTCCTGAGTAATGATGCACTACCCCAGCATGCCCCACTGACCATGAAACTCCCAGTGATTAGCTGAAGAGACAAACATCCCCAATGTTCTCCCATAACTTTGTGGCATGGTCATAGCCTACTATAGGTGCAAACAATAGCAGAATACCTAGGAATGACCAAGAGAGAGAGAGAGAGAGAGAGAGAGGCCTGTGCTACTGCAAATGTTTGAGTCAGCTGAATTTTTTACTTTGAGGATGGGAAAAAAAAAAAGTGTAAACTTTGGCTAAAACAAAAAAGGGAAAATGTTGTATGAGAATTACAAAAGATAAATTGTGCTCATGACTATGGAAAATGTTATTGGCCTCTTGCATTTTCATAATAATGTCCACACACGTCATAGCGATGATATTTTTTGAAATCTGTAACACTGATATGGTTCTTTTACTATTTAATTTAGTTCATAACTAAAGCAAATATTAAACTTTTTTTTTTTTCTGGTGGGCTTCTGATAAGGTCCTTCCAGTGTATCAAATATCTAAATTTATAAAGTGGGTCCTTTTACAGCACTGCTTACTCTAATGAACCATTAATAGTACATCGTTTTCCTTTCTTTTATTTTCTTCCATTTCTTTGAGCTGTAAAAATATGGAATATACTTCCACAGGAACAGGTTTTAGTCAGGGGATGGAAATAGGATTTGTTTCCCTGTTGGACTACATGGTAATGTCAATTTTTGGCGTGTATGAATGATACCAGCTTAGGACATATGTGCACTGGAATCCAAACGTTTGATGGCTTTGAGCATGTTAGATCCTACCATTGTAATACCAAGTCATAGCACACTGCCCATCAATACCAAGCACACTGCCCATTCAGCATTGCAGTCATCGGAAGCCCGCCCCTCAGGGGGGCGGGCTTGCGATGATCGCAAGTACAATCTGCCTGTCCAAGATGGGCAGATCGTACGTTATTTTAATTACTTTAGTGTATGGCCACCTTAACTGTTACCCTCTTTTGTACCTCACTATAGTTACTGGTATCATCTCCCAAGACCAGCAGCACCCTTTAAAAAAAATAAGACGAGTACCTGTCCAGCTCTGTTGTAGAGTTGCGGCCGCCTTTGCTGTCTGATCCTTCCATGTGTATAGGATTCTCCACCGGTGTGCCATGTGACTGACCACTGTGTCACTCACCACTGTGTCCCATAGTGAAGTAGGGGATCAGTGGGAGGAACCAGGAATCCGACACAACCAGTGGTTCGGGGGAGGGGCGCAAAAATGCACCTTGCCTGTGTAGGCAAGAATCCTAGCACCGGCCCTGGGACTATGAGCCGGCCAGCTCAGAGGATCAGCCGCGTTTTAACTTTTTTTTTTACCCTAGGCAAACAACGAGCAGTTAACCCTTGCAGTGCAGGGAGAGCCCCACTGCAAGGGTTATTAAAACGGCTTTAAAAACATTCTGACTTTAATAATACTTTTATGCCTTTTGCCCAGAATGAATTCAGGGCAGTCTATATTTATTTGGCTGATCATTAAAGGTACATTGGGGGGAATTTCTGACCTTAACATACCTGCATAATAGTTAAATGATTCCCTTAATGGTTGCCCGGTGGTGTTCTTTATACATTTTCAAAGAAGGAGGAGTCCTATATTGTGCATTTTCACTCATAACTATTGTTGAGCATTACAATTATAGCTAACTTCCCTGCTTTCTTACAGCTTAGCATAGTAGTATGCGTTTGCATCTCATGGTAGACTAACAAAAAAACCTGCTCTGCAACTTTCTCCTCACTTATTAAGATGTACTAGAGTCAACAATTTCAGCGCGAACGCAACAGAGACTCTTCCTGCAGGCCGGTAATGCCAGAGCTTAGGTATTAGAATTCATCTAGGCATCGATGGGGTTACTAATTACATCTGTTCAGCTATGAAAGCTGAAAGACAACTCCCTTTCATATGACCAGTGACACAGCACTAGACTGCTCAGCCTCCTTTTAGATTTTTTTGGGGAGGGTTCACTACAGAGACGGAAAATTATTCTACAGAGAGGAAAGAAGGAGCTGTATACGTCAATGCTTTGCATCGTTCTCTACAGGGACAATTTATATATAGAGAAAAAATTGTCTTGTTGCGATACCCGGCATACGATATTGAATCAACACTTTTATCAACTTAGTCTAAAAAAGTGTTTTTACACAAGACACTACTGGTCACAAAGGACAACCATACACTTCAAAAGAGCAGTAATACATGGCAAAGCAAACACAAATGCAGCTGGATCAGGGAAATAGTCATGGGTTGTTATGGATTGCTACACTTTGTTTTAATTTATACAAAAAAAAATATAATAGAATGTATGTATGTATGTACGTATATATATATATATATATACACACACACACACACACACACACACACACACACACACAATCTCAGTATATCTCAGGGGTAGGCAACCTTGACACCCCAGCTGCTGTGGAACTGCAAGTTCCATGAGGCATTGCAAGACTGACAGCCAAAGGCATGACTCCCAGTGGCACAAGCATGATAGGATGTGTAGTCTCACCACAGCTGGAGTGCTAAGGTTGCCTACCCCTGATATAGTAGAGATGGATATAGGTACAAGGTGACCTGGCCACACCCTGGTACATGATCATCATTTTATACAGGCAACAGCAATCAAAATTGCATTACGTGGTAATCATGCACTGAGCGAGTTCAAGCATAAAAACCTAAAATAAAATAGCAAATGTATTTCTCCTATCTACACATCAGCCCTACGGCCTCAAGCACATGGAGGCCGCAGGAAACCCCAGACGCACAGAAAAGCCCCGTGTGCACAAGTCCTAGGTGGGACAAATGTAGAGGAAAGCTTGATCTGGGCCCAAAACAAGAAGTGCCCCACCAAATAAGGCATGGGAGCTATGCAGAAACAAATATGGAAAAACAAAAAACTCTACATTATGAAATATGTAAACACTCCATGCGTTGTTTTAAACAAAGGCCATTGCTGGCTGCCCAAAATCCTCTGCAACCATTCTGTATTTTTGCTTCTGAGCAGTAAACTGGTTAACAGATATCACAAAACATACTTACAAAGTGAACCCTGTAATATAGTAGGAGGATACAGAGACTCACGGTGCTGACACAGGTAAGGTGCATACACATCAACCATCCTCCCTGCTTTTGTGTTCAGGTGACACCCGATAGCCACACACACTGGAGTAATAGGATTCTTTCAGCATTATTAGTCAGATGTAACACGCTGTCTGGACTCAGCAACCAGAGTGCCACTTCCACATCTAACAAGTGTAGTAACTAATGGCAACTAGTTAAGAATCATCTTTTAGTTGTAAATGCTATAAACCAGCAGCAACCAAAATTTGCTGCAAGCTCCATTCGGGTGGAATATTTTCCAACATGTTCCTTCAGCAAAAGTCCATCTAATGATTCACTTGTGCTGAGGGAATAGGGTCATCAACAGAGCAAGTTTCAGGCAATTTCCTGATAAATCAGTCTAAATTTGCTCGATGTGTACCCAGCATGATGAATGCCACCGTAGGGTACTCCGGTTTACACTGCTTTTTAGAAAAAAAGGCCCGGATAGTCTATGTCTGTAAATGTAAAAAATAAAAAGTGATGCGTGGGAACTCACTGCCCAGAATCAATATCAAACTCTTATTCTAGATAGGGGTCTGGTATGGATTTTAAGGGGGGAGTGGAGTTTCCCCATTTAGATCAGAGTGCCCCTTTCACATCAAAAGCCCTCCTTTCACATCAGAGGCCTCCCCCTTTAGCAAACATTTTAAGGTACCCCTGACAAAACCAAAAGGCACCCTGGTTGAGAAAGGCCGCTATACAGAATAGATGAATACCTTAAACAACCCTTTGCTGCCGTTACCACCAGAGTGTTTTGTTGTTACATAGTATTTGTGGCTGAATAAAGACACAGGTCCATCAAGTTCAACCTATTGTTGTGCACGTCTCCCTACAAACACTCAATATCAATAATCAAATTGTTTTAAAATATGCCTGTTTATATCTGAGTGCTTAGTTGCTTGTAGCTCAATGCCTATAGTGCAAGAAAATAAGCTTTTTTTGGAGTGCAGTTGGGCATTTTTGGCCTCATAGACTTCAATAGGAGTGAATGCTCACTTGAAGAACCGCTCTCCTCCCCCTAGCAAGCCCAGCCAACAAGAATGTCCAAAGCTTGAATGCAATACACTATAAAAACAAGCATTTACTCATGCAAAAACATAAAACATACTTCTAAATTGCCTGAAAATCACTAAGCTCAGTGGCAGTTTAAAATGTTTAACAAACATTTTATAAGTTTCCGTTAAATAAATGTCTGTAAGTCTACTTCTACTTGCAGTCTATTTTCATTAAAGTATCTGCTTGCTCATATATTTTACATGCAGCATAAGCAAATGGAGCAAGTCAAAACTTTGATATCAAGAAAACTTCATCCTGCTGTTGGTAGTTACATGCAGCGAAGCTGGATTCTCCTCCATCCTCTCACCCTGAAACCAGCCTGTGTCCTAAGACCTACTCCTGACAGTATATGCAGGCGATATCCTGGGAACCATACAAAGGGAACATACTGCTACTGTGGGCACTTACATAACCTGCTGTTTCCTCCTCTGGCTAGCAGAGAGATGCTGCTGATCAATCGGTGTGCAGGAAGCAATGGAGAACCAGACACAGGCTAGTGTGTGGAAGTGAACTCAGCTCTCCCAGTCACACCCTAGATCAGTAGTACTGCCCTCATCCACCTCACTTCTCGGGCAGAGGATGTTTCCTCCTCTCTTTAGTTAGAAAACATGTCCAGCCCCATTTAACTAGTGCAGCATTGTGAATTAATTTTTTCCACATCCTTAAAGAGAGAGTAGTTTTCTATCAAGCAGTTCTACTAACTTTGCATTAGAAACATATTTACTTTCTCCAACTTTACACCAGAAGGGATCATTTGATAAATGCTAAAAGCTGTGGATGAGATGTGTACATTTTTTAGAAAAGATAATATAAAAGTTTTAAAAAACTGATCTTGAAGGGTAACTATACTTTAAAATAACTAAGGGCTCATGCACACAACTGTAATAATATATGGAAACTAGCATGCAGAATTTTGCTGGCAGAAGCTGGTAGTAAGATCCCACGTAATAAGTGATCTGTACGCATGTAATGTTTGTGCTGTGCTCACACGTGTACAAAGTTTAGGACACATGGAGGGGATTTATCAAAACTGGAGCAGACAAAATCTCCCCCAGATTTTGCATTGCAGCCAATCAGCTTCTCTATCTCATTTTCAAATCTTACCTGAGCAAACTGAAGAGAGATGCTGATTGGTTGCCATGGGCAACTGCTACAGATTCTGTTTGCTCCAGTTTTGGAAAATTCCCCCCACGGTGCCTGCATCCTACCGACAAAGGATGCTAAACAGCTTGGGCCACCTAGCAACGAATTCTCACTAACCTCTAGTGAATAGTGTTGTGAATAGTGATAGGCCGAACTCCCCCATGTTCAGTTCGAATTTTAACTTTAGAAGATGGAAAAAGTTTGAATTCGAACTCAATGCAAGTCTATGGGGCTAGAACTTTGAAAATCAATTGTCCCATCTTGAAGGCTTACAGTATATGCAAGTTATTGGCCATAAAAAGAGTATGGGGATTCAGGTACTGCTCTGGGGGACATGTATCAATGAAAAAAAAACACTTTTAAAAAATACAGTTTTTAAAGGAGCAGTGTTTATAACATCACTTAAAGTGAAACAATAAAAATGAAAAATTCCTTTAAATATCGTGACCGGGGGGTCCCCTTAACCTGCCTGTGAAGTGGCGCATCTGTACGATGTATAGAACCTGCTGCAGCAAAAATGACATTTGTAAAGTAAAAAATTACATTTAAAAAGAAAAAAAAAGCATGTGGTCAGGTGCAAGGCTTTAGCCAATCAGGGCTCACAAGGCACTGTGCGGTGCAGTTACTGACAGTGTGTTCGCCTCAAACATCGAGCCCATCGCTAGTTGTAAACCCAGTTTGCCAAAGTTTGCCCAAGCCTGCTTAAAACTGTGGCCTCTACCCCTCCTCCCAACCCAATCAGTAGTGGAGAGGTGCATTCCCCTCCCTGCAGCTATATGTTACAAAGGGGCTCAAAATGCCCACGCCGCAACTACTGCCACTGATTGAGCGGGCCTGGGTGAACTCTGACAAACTGGGATTGTCCGGGCTCATCACTACTGACCTCCTTTCCCTTGTTAACTTGTCTGCCTTGCACATACCTTAGATCAGCAAACGGGGAAGCCAACCCAACCTTTTTAGTAGACAAAACTTTAAAAATGTACTAACAGGGCAGAGAAAATGCCCATTTTCTGCAATATTTCCAAATATTGCAGAAAATGGGCATTTAATCAGTTAGAGTAGGATAGGGGATAAGTGTATCCCAGATATGGGTTTTAACTGTATTTGCTTAAATGGAAACAGTGTAAGTACATGAATTTGGCTTGGTATCAATCTTTTGCAGTCCACTGTAAAGCAGTGCTAAGATTGTAACAGGGAGAAGCAACACAAATAGCCATTCAGTTGTGCTACAGTGCAAGGAGAGCATTGATAGAAGGAGAGAGCAGAGTAACAGTTAGATATCCTTGCCATTATGCTTACTTACACCGAGACTTGATGGCAAGGTAACATCTGCCTGCCACCATAGACATGAGATGGTCACCCAATGTGACCATAACAACTGTATGTCATCTCATGTCTATGTATTACCTTATCAGTGTTAAGGCAAATACTGTAGTCACTATGCAGGAGCACAGAAACGGTACAGACCATCTGAGCAGTAAATAAAGCTGACATGACCAAAATGATGTTACATGTGATATCAGGTATAGTGCATAGCTATATGTCATTATTATGGATTGATGTATCTCCCATTCATATGAAGCAATAATGTTTGTTAAGTGGCTTAAGGTGCCCATACACCTTACAACAAGGGTGGCAAACTCAAATTCATTTCTCGGCGGGTTTTCAACCCTGCTTGTTCGACGGAAGACGTGCGACCGTACTGGAAATCCTTGACTACATGGGATGCTTTATAAAAAAGGTGAACTAACCCTTTAATTGCAGGAAAAAAAAGGTCTTCTGTCCCACCAGAGAAAGCTGTGTTGTTGGGCAGTGCTGTGTAAATGTTAGGACTGGATGGAAATAAATACAAATCCTTCAGCAGGTAAAACAGCGTCTATATATGTATTTCATCTATACATTCAGCTGTTTGCTGAGTATAGTTTTAACTGGTCACATTTTGTATTTTTCTGTTGGTATGCATTTCATGTCACTTTAATTTCCAGTAGGAATTATTACAAACAGCTCCCATTGAAATATTTTTAAAATAAAACCAGTAGACATGTGCACTGGCAACAATTTTGTTTCGTTTCGTTTTGATTCCGAATTTGCGTTATTTCGTTTTTCGGGATTCAGTTCCGAAATTCAATTCGTTTCGGGATTCGGATTCTGACAAAATTCGTTAGCAGTAGCCTGGACGAAATTCCGTGACATTAGAAAAAAAAAAAAAATCTTTTTTTTTTTTTAGTCTGCAGAAGAAAAAAAAAAGAGTGAGGTTCCCCCTCAATTGATACCAGACCCTTTAGATCTGGTAGGAATGTTAGGAGGGACCCTCCCCCAAGTTAAAACAAACAAAAAACGTGCTTGGGGTTCCCACAAAATCCATACCAGGCCCTCTAGGTCTGGTAGGAATTTTAAGGTGGAACCCCAGCCCCCCCAAAATGGGGGGAAAAATGTGGGGTCCCCCCTAACATTCCTACCAGACCCTTGAACTGAGCATTGGCCCAGCAGGACAGGAAAGGGGGGGACGATCGAGCGCCCCCTCCCTGCGCCTTACCAGGCCACGTGCCCTCGGCATTGGGAGGGTGTCCCCATGCCGATGGGGACAAGGGCCTCTTCCCCACAACCCTGACCCGGGGGTTGTGGGGGTCTGCGGGCAAGGGGGGTTATTTGCATCGGGATACATCTTTAATTTAGGGGGCACCAAGATGCCCCCCCCCCTTGTGAATGAGGAAGGGGTACTTGTACCCCTACCCATTCACTAAAGGGTTAAATCAAATAGTTATTAAAAAGTCCAGACAATTTTCAACTATTCCTTTTAATTAAGGGGAAAAAATGGCTCCATCAATGTAATCCAGCGTCAATCACGATGCAGGACGCCCGCCGACCCGCCGCAATAAGAAAAAGTACCGCCGCACGACGACCGTCCGAACCCGACGAAAGCACGCCGCAAAATGACATTCCTGCTCGAAAGTAAACAGATGGGCGGAGCGAGCCGTCATGGCTCGTTCCGCCCATTTGACATTCTCAGCTTTTTTGTTTCAACTTGGGGTGGGGGTCCCTACTTACATTCCTACCAGACCTAAAGGGTCTGCTGGTATCAATTGGGGGGAACTTCCCGCTTTTTTTTCTTCTTCTGCAGACTAAAAAAAAATAAAAATTCTAATGTCATTTTGCTGCAACGAAAGTTCGTCCAGACTACCGCTAACGAATTTCGGATTCGGAAATTCGGATTAGTTTGCATTCGTTATTTCTGTAATTCGGAATTCGTATATATCGAATGTCCGAATTTCCGAAATGTCGTCCGAATTTTGATTCGGAACGAAACAACTCGCACATGTCTAAAAACCAGTAGAGTTCTTTGGACTGTAAAAAGTCCTACATCAGATCTTACTAGAAAACTACAATATCCTTGTATATCTTCTGTCAGATAAATAATAATTTCAGGGTTTAGTGCCCAGATGCTGTAGAGCTGGAAAGTTACATGATGTGGTTGCCACGTATGCAAGCACAGTCCTTTCCATAACAGTACAGGCCCCAAGTGTAATAGAATAAGTAAATAGAAATTAAATATGTATGCAAAGAAACACATTGCATACAATGGAACTTTATAGTACTGCATAAAAAAACAAACATTTCATTAAAAATTATATTGACAGAAATGGTAATGACTCATATCTGGGCAAGTCAGATTTTCAACCCTAACCCTTTCCTACCCTCTAGCGCCATTTTTTTTTACCTACCTTTATCCTATTTAAAGTGAAACTGTGCCCAAACCATGCACACTCAAGTATTCTTATACTCTGGACAAGAAGTTAAAAACAAGCCTTCATTCATCTTTGTATCTATGTTCTAGTTCTAGTGTTCACAACAGAAGCACCGCGTTGTTCTAAGAACAGAATCTGGCCAGCCTGACAATAAGCAGGTAGAAACTGACTGAAACCCTTCTCTAAAAACTTTGTAGTGATCTATGAGGATCTTTGAGAAGGAATAATTTAACATTGGGTGCCGGTTCACACCAGCTTTGAAGTCTGCATGTAGATGCTGTGCAGTGTCCCTGATCCCGGGGGAGTATGGCGTCCTTTGCCATGCTCCACCTGGGGGTTTTTTCTATTCCTCCCTGACTGAGTTGAGATGAGGAAGTTTGGGGTCTTGTCCTTCATGTGGATTGATCTGCCTATAAGAAAGAGTCCCTCTGTTGTTGCCACTGGTTGGAACCATTCAAACATCACACTTGCAAAATTCAAAAGATTGTTGCGTTTACTTTAGGCCAGAAACTTTGAGAAGAAAAAAAAGCTTATCGTTTTTAACAAAATCCAAAAGAGTGGACTTCAGTAACTTCTATTGTACAATGAGCTTGTTAAACAGTAATGCAGACTGCTAAATAGGGGGGTTGATGGATATTAGTGAAGTCCTTTGCATGAGTAAGAAAGCATTGAATACGCTGCACAGTGTATGATCCTGGGACATGTGGAATGCTGTGCTGCTATGGAGGGGTGCTAGAGAAGAGCATCCAGGATAGCTGTGAAGAATCTGGCTCTACCCAATTGTATCTATTATAAAGTAACACTCTTATTCTCGTACTCTGAGTGACTACCTCCATGTGAGGCCTCATTTACACGGGCATAGAAGGAACGTAAAATGGGCATCTTTGTAGATGTGTACTGGCGTGTACCACAATATAAGCTCCTCGATTGGCTTCCTTACTTCCCCCACCACGAGGACTTTCCAGTCTGCCCCACTAACCATGATCAGTTCCTGCACTGCTTGCCTCCACTTCCACCAAACATATCTTCATTTGTAACTCTATTCTCCACTATGTACAGATTCCACTCCTTCCCACCAAGTATGACCATACCCCAGCCACAATTACCTCATACTTGCACCCCTGTCTTAAACACCCCATGCTACAAACATTATCTGTTCAGCACCCCTCAGTTATGCTTAGCCCCAGTTTTGCTTTCTTTCCCCAACCACAATTACTCCCCTCTGGCTTTCATCATCTCTCACTCGACTTTTTAATTTTTCCACTAAGATTCTTCTCTCCTTTTTCAGACATGATCAGCACCCACACAACCTCTTCTATTTCTTATCCATAATCAGCTCCTGATCTTTCCCCCCTTCCACTTCTAGTTCACTATGAGTACCCTGCATTTTTTACTAACCCATGGTCAGCTCCAACAGCCTCTTTTTGCTTCTGCAAGGTCCATGATCAGCTCACCTCTTTTGTTTTCTATTTCATCCTCTTTCTCCATAAACTCTTATCCTGATAACTCTTTCTTTCCTCCATGGTCCATGATCATCATTTGCCTCTACTCCCAGTGAACTATGATAATCTCCCAATCATACACCCCCTTGGCTGTAGTCAGCTCCCACTTTGCTATCTCTACCTCCCCACAACTCTACCCATACAAAATCAGCTTCCATTTTGTCACCTTCTACAGTCAGTTCAAGTGATATTGGTCAGTAATGTGAGTATTCAAGCAATGTTCACTCTGAGGACTACATGGACATGCACACATTTCCCAGTTATCAGTTATATCACATTAAGTGCACTTTAGATAGCAGCTGTTCTACTAATATACAGTATAACATTCAAACCAAGCAGTTTCATTCAAATTTCTATCCTTTAAACACCTTAAAAATTAACACCTAAGTTACTTTTATACTCGCTGATAAAGAGGTATGTGTGTGAAAAAGTTGATTTATTCTAAGGCTTATCCCTATGGTGCTTGAAGTGCTCAGAATGATATATGTGGGATTTATCTGCCTGTTGGATACATAGCACATTCTCTCTGTGACTTCCACATTAAAAACAAAATATAAATCTAAAATGACAGAACATGCTTCTCCAGCATTTACAATTCTGAAGTTTAAACTGTTCTTTTCAAAAGTTTGGAACCAAAGAAAAAAAGAATTTCACACCTTAAGTTGCCTTTATAATTCATACCGCATGTATTATACACTATTGTATAAAAAATACACTGTATCTACAACTGTTTCGATAGAGCTTGGCAAATGTTGGGAGCTCTAATCAAGTTTTGAGGAACTGAACTCTGCAAGCTCGGCAACAAAAAAGGAGGCAGAAGGAAAAGGACTAGTCAACAGTATTGTCTGTGGTCTTTTTGCAGCTGAGCCTTCCCTATTACTCACTTACTATGCCTTGTTCTGCACTGTTTCTGTGTGGAGGTGACCATCTTGGTAGAGGCATGGTTTTGCTTCCTCGTGTCTTTGGCAAAGAGAACAATAAGCAGCACAGCAGTGAAATTACCAAACCTCACTCCAAATTTGATAAGACTAGCATTCAGAGGCAGCAGTGCCTAAGATCTTACACATCAGCTATACAGCTATGAGGCTGTAGGCACAGGACTCTCTAGGCACACTCACATACCAGGAAATGCAATGCTATTTTTTAGGAGGAATTCCAGACAAAAGTTACATTTTTTTAGACACAATTAACAATTCTAGATGTTTCCTATAACAGAGCACATATACATTTTTTTTAGTATAGTTTCATTTTAAACACTGTGAGCCATTAAAGGGGAACTTTACAGATATCTTCAAAATAACAGCAAAGGTGCCTTTAGAAATGTTTAGTAATGACAATCAACACACAGATACTTATAGATAATTGCCGGCTTTGTATTCTTTGCATACTTTATTTTTCTTTTCTTCACCAGTCTTCTCACAGTGGCCATTTTAACTGAGGGCAGATTACTAGATCTCCCTTTACTTCATGGAATCCTGGCACATGTGACTAGGACATGTAACCATGCACATAATCTCAGGGGAAGAAAATGCCTTTCTCTGAGATCTCATGAGATTACAGATGAGATTTCCCAGCAATGCTCTGCTGATGTAACCTTCCCAGGATGCAATGCTTGGACACCATTACATCATTTGTTCCATAGTGCACCAGGAAGTGGAAAAACAATAAATGTAAGTAAACTAAAAATATGTTTGTTTAGCTAATGAATGTAAGATGATTTTATATCAGTATGCAGAGCTGTATGCTGATGTGATTTTTAGTCAAAGGGGGTAAAGGTCCACTTTAGGTAGATTTATTAGTCAGGCTCTAAATAGCATCCGGGTACCTTTTACTCTTCTTCTGAACTTGAAGTGAGGGAAACAGATATCAATAACATTCTGACATCAAGTTTAACCTTCCCTGGTACAAAAAAAAAAAAAGAACAGATTACATTTCCTATATGTAGAACTGCATTGTTGGTAACTCCCTAGACAGCTCTGTGAGATAATTACTTAAGACTTAATAGAATTGGAATATCAATCTGTATAATCATTAAATTCTGTTACTTTATCTAGTTAATGAACTTAGCTGCTTACCAATTCTTAACTTTCAAGAAGATCTCCGGGCATATTAAAGGGCTTGTTTTAGTGTAGGGTCTAACATACAAAAGATATACTCACCCAATCCTTGGTCCCGTAGCAGAGACCGCTCACTTTTCTCCCCCTCTTCTCTGCCCTTTGGAATGTTCCTCGATGCCCTCATGTTCAATGCAAGTCAATGGATGTGATGACGTCACGGGTCCTTAGACTGCCAGAGCCCGGGGTAGAAGAGGCTGCGGGGACCAGTCTAGCAGCTAGGCCAGACCGGGGATATAGTGCGTATATATTTTTTAACTTTCAAAGTATTTTATTCATTTTCCAAAGTACAATAAAACAATAAAATAGCACATGATGCACAATCAGTATAGCATACAATTGCTTTACAGTTTCTTCCACATTAGCATAATCAAGTAGTAGGAGGGGATCACTAGAGGCCATACACACAATATATAATAGTTCTGTACAACAGAACATATCTATCCACCTATTCTTGCCAATTTATCCCCCATCACTAAAATCAAAAATCACAACAGTCTGAGAGGAATATCTGGGTTGTTTGAGGCGACACCAACCCACCTCCCCTTCGGAATGAGTCCCATACCATCATAGAACAGGACACAGTCGGGGCCATAATGACCGGCCTCTGTCTCAGGGACATCCACTTCAAGGCATCAATTGGTGTACCCGAGGCAGATAGAGATTCCATTAGGATCCAATCTGGTGTGTATCCCTGGTCATACACAGAGGAAAGCTGAGCCACCCGGGCTGCCTTGTAGTATTGCAAGAGATTGGGAACACCCAAACCCCCTGTCCGTTTAGAACGGTGCAGTACATTTTTCGAGAGTCTAGGATGTTTTCCATGCCAAACAAATGTAATAATTAAAGATTGAAATTTCAAAAGATCTGGCTTATGTATAGCTATGGGTAGAGCCCAAAAGTAATATAGGATCTTGGGGGCGTATATATTTTTTAATATAGACCCTAGACCAAAACAAGCAGTTAACCCATGCAGTACAGGGGTAGTAACTATGTTTAATATTATTATTATTATGCAGGATTTATATAGCGTCAACAGTTTGCGCAGCACTTTACAATATAAGGAAGACATTACAATCACAATACAATTCAAGACAAGATGGTAAGGAGGGCCCTGCCCCTGAGGGCTTACAATCTAAAAGGGAGGGGGAAGTGATACATGAAGAGGTAGCTGTGTGGGGATGAAATGTTTGAGAATGTGATGGTTAAGTGGTTAGGTTGAGGTGGGATAATATGCCCAGAGTTCTTCTTTAAGACAGATTCCCCTTTTACAATGAAAGTTTTCATTATGAACATTATGAACTTAGGACACTTCATAGATATCTGACCTTCTACCCTTTGCTATAATATAATTATCATAGCACACAGGTAAGAGAACAGGACTTGTAATGCAGATATGATGGTAAAGAATTCATGTAAAAATGTGAGCCCTTACTTTGATAAAAATGTTAAGAATTCCCAGTATACTCTAACAGGTTTCTTTGAACACACCATTACCATCCCACGTATGGGGGAGCAGAGAAGGGGGAAACTGCAAACATACAGTATAATCTGAGTTACTTCCATTAACAGCATATTACTTGCTACAAAATAATCATTTTTAAATTGTCTATAAAACTATGTAATTGTAGTTTTTTAAAGCATCCATTAACAAGGGAGGTATTGCAATAAATAGATTGTAGGTGTAATTGCTTTGATAAAAATAAATAAAAGTCTGTAAGAAAGCAATGATTTTTTTTACTGCACTTAAAGCTAAACTTTAGGCATATACTGTATATAAATGTACTATTTTATCCAATTATGAATTCTTTAAAAAAAATCATGAAATATATTTTAACATATAGATACCTTAATCTCTCTTCATGCCAACCTCCTGGTAACCCCTATACAGAAGTACCCTAATATAAAATATTTAAAGTATAACTCCAGCCAAATCTTTTTGTTGTCTGAGATCTCATTGTGTATATTTCCTTTGCTTCCTATGCCATTGTCAACATTGTCACCAACGCAGGAAGTGAGGGAAATTTCCAGGGGACATAAACTATATATTTTACTCTCCCAATAGTTCTCCTTTAAAAGAATCCAGGGGGGCTGGGATTGTTTCCTGTAGGCTAAGGAAACTGCAACAAACAAAATGTGCCACAATGATTGGTGTCCATTGTTAAAGCGGGTGCAGTCTTAACATACAAGGTCAGACTGAGGACCCAGAGCGCACTAGAGGTAGTGAGAAGAAGGGTCCACCATAAAGCAGAGTGCACTGTTGCAAAGTATTGACATGGCTTACTATGAGGGGGAATGGTTAGTTAGGCATGGTTTAACAGCTGCAGCTAATTGTAAGTCTGTATGGAAAACTAGAGTCACTTTCAAGAAAATGTTTTTTACATAAAAGTTTTTCGTCCAGTTTTTAAGTAGCAGGACCCTACCTGCCGTCCACCATTACTATTTTTTACAGAGTTTGCTCACATGTTATAAAAGACTGAATGTACCAAAGACTGTCATAGGCTGCTCACATACAACTAAAGAATGTCAAAATGAAACAGATCTATTACATATGCTTTTTTGTACACAATACAGACAGAGAGCTGACACTCTGTCTGAGCCAAAGTAGAACTTTGTTACCCCAGTTGGGAAATACTTAGCAACCAGCAACTTCTGAGACAAGGAACACTTGGGCACAGGACTGGTGCTAGGATTCTTGCCTACACAGGCAAGGTGCATTTGTCAGGGTCAGCAAAGATAACCCCCAACTTCCAATCTAGATTTGTATAGATATGAAATACAATAATAACTTTTGCCTTTACATTTTGTGATATGCTATTATGATAATAAAGAGGCAGAACTACCTATTTTTTTAATTTTACAAAGGGATCTATCACATGAATGCAACAAATTCAGATATCAACTGTGTACATGGTAAAAACTTACCACTATCCATAGACGGGTATCATTATAAGTGAGTCTTAGGTGAAATGAGCAGAACAGGGTCTGTTGTCTTATTCTCTGTAAAGCTCATGGAATGTCCTGAATATAAAACATTTTTGCCGGTTATGGAGTCCTTCAGCTGGCGAATTAAGAAAAAGATGAGCAGAATCAGCAAAAACAACAAAAAGAAGAACAGGGCCACATAAACTAAGAAATCTGGATCCCACACCATGGCAATGCTAGAAAGTACTTTGCTGTCCACCTTTTCATGGAGTAAGTCAACTCATCATGAATGGTTGTCTTCTTTGTCAAAATATTTCAAGTAACAAATCCAATTCCATGCTGGTAGAACTTTCACCTACAGATAAAATGTGTCTAGCTGGCTCCCTTGATTCTCCCTCTAGTGCTATGAGTTCAGAACCTTCATATAATGGGTGTGTGCCACTGAACCATGCATGGAATAGATTTAATAAAATATTTTTTATTATGAAATTCAATGGCAAACACATGAAATGCCCACAGGCAGTCTTCATCAAGGACACTTTGCTGCTTCTTATTCGCAGTGGAGAGACATCTGTCAGCGTTCGACTGGCTGCCCTTTCAGATCTGAGGAACTTGTATGCTGTATAAAATGTGTTCTGAGATTTGCAGCTATGAGTGCTCATACAGCGGACAGCTCCACAACAGAGCTGCTGCAATAGTGAGATAACAAATTGTGCTATGCAGAGTTGTGGCACCTTATATTGTTTCATTTCATGCTTCATACCACATTCAGCTTGCTATGTAATGCCTTCTGGAGTGTTACAGTTTATAATGGAATATCACAGAAGTGGTCAGACTCTAGACACTGTTCATGTCAATGTTAGCTTGCTGATGTAGTTTAAAGCTGAACTCCAACTTTAAAAATGTATATATAAAAATATTGCATACACGCAATAGGTTGAACTTGATGGACCTGTGTCTTTATTTAACCTCAAATACTATGTAACTATATATACTTACACTGGTCCAGCTTGGCACAATCTTAGTATATACTGTACAAATGACCCCTGGCAGGGCCACAGGGATTATGTCACGGCACCAGTCCAGCACCACACAACATTACGGCGCCTCCGCAGCACTGCATGACATCACAACAGTGCCCCAGCATTGTGTGACATCACGGCACCAACACGGCATTGTGTGACGTCATGGCACTGCCCCTCACCCAATCAGAGAACACCTAGTATGCATTGAGAAAAATACTAGGCATACTCAAAAAGGCTACTGTGCTTATCGAGCAACCCACTGGGGGGAATTTATCAATCCTGTAGCATCCTCTGCATTCTTTAAACTGCAAACATCAATTCAATTGCTTATTTCGACAAAGTTACCATTGTCGTCTTTATTCCATTCATGAATCTCTGGCAAACAGAAGCTTAACCAATATTGTGAGTAACTAAGTATACTATCTAGAAGATAAATTGTCCGCACACCATTCTGCTCCAGAATATCATTTTTTTTTTCCATTTTTCTTTAGCATGACATGTAAATGCAAAATTTCGGAGCCTCACAGGACCACTTCGTCTGGCAAAGTGTCACTTTCCTGATGCAGGGGTCCTGTGAGGCCCCGTAACGTTGTATTCACATGTCATGCTAAAGGAATAGGAATAAAGATGATATTCTGGAGCAGAATGGTGTGCGGACAACATATCGTCTAGATTGTATACAGTGGTGCCATCCACCTGTTGTTCCAGCACCTGTTGGACTCTGGGGTATATAACGGTACAGTGTGCGAAGGGGATATTACAATACCTAAGTATACTGCCGCACATTAGCGCTAGTTGGAAGCAAATCAATGGGACAATCCACATAATTCCTGAGATTGCAGCTTAAAGCGGACCTTTACACTCAAAAATCAGATTCTACCAATGCATCCCTCTATGTATGATGACTAGACATGTGCACCAGCAAAAAAATCATTTCGATTCGGATTTTGCATTATTTAGTTTTTCAGAATTCGGGTCCGAACGTCAATTCATTTCGGAATTCGGACGAAATTCGATAGCGGTAATTCATACAAAATTTTGTTTCTATTTCGTTTCGTTCGTTGCAGCAAAGTGACATTTAAGAGGAAAAAAAGTTTTTTTTCTCAAATGTCACTTTGCTGCAACGAAATTTCGGCCAACAAACGAAATTTCGTACAGACTACCGCTAACGAATTTCGGAATCGGAAATTCGGAATCGTTTGCATTAGTTATATCTGTAATTCGGAAGCATCCGAATCTCCGAAATTTCGTCTGAATTTCGATTCGGAACGAAACGAATCGCACATGTCTAATGATGACTAATAATAATATAGACTTGCAGAGCATTCACTTCCTGCTTTGAAAGGGCAAAATGACTTCAGTTTGTACACTGGGATTGCCTTGTCATCAGCAGAGCATTGCTGGGAAATCTCATCTCAGGGAAAGACATTTCCCTCCCCTGAGATGATGTGCATGGTCACATGTCCTAGTCACATGTCTAGTCACATGTGCCAGATTTTCAGGAAGTAAAAGGAGAGCTAGTAATCTGTCCTTAGTAAACATGTCCACTGTCAGAAGAAAATAGAAATAATGTATGCAAAGAATACAAAGCCGGCAATTATCTAGACGTATGTGTTTATAGATTGTCATTACTAAACATTTCTAAAGATGTGTTTGTTGTTATTTTAAAGATATGGGTAAAGATCAGCTTTAATTGCCTCTCAGTCTGTGCTTGATCTTTTCCAAGCCAAATAAATTAATCCATTGGGTTGCTGACATGACTGTAGCTAGATTGCTGCTAGCTATCATTCTGTACAGGATCACTCTCATGTCTCGGAAGAGATCATGGACAGACTGGCAGACAAGCTGCAGCATCAGCCACTCTGTGGATATATTTGTCCCATTCATGCACAATTCATACACATTTTTTGCAGTGCCCATGTCTACAGACTAGCAGTGATAGCTAACGTTTTTGAGCCCAAGTGCCCAAACTGCACTGCAAAATCAATTTATTTATCCTGAAGTTCCAAACCTGAAAATAAGGTATTGTGTTTTAGTCTGGGTTTAAAAAACGTTCAGCAGCACTGCCTTAGGCAAAATAGGGAAACACACATTCAAACATTTTATTTTCTCTTTATTATTTTTACTTTTTTATCACTTAACTTTATTGCTATCACACGACGGCTAACAAGCCTGCAGGCTGCATACAAATAATCTCCGAGATCACTTGCACTAAAGAGGCGGCTCCCCCGCTGTACATTTAGCCCTGCTTGCCTGAAGCAGGGCTAAATGTAGAAAAACTACCCGCCCGGATGAAGCCTGAAGAAAGGACCCTGCGCTGCCCCAAAGCGCTTGTTTATGTCATAAGGAACTTCAAATAAATAAACATTCTGCTATCTTAAAAGGATTCTGGTGTGCTGGTGACATTTCTACATGTTGCTGATATTTGCAGCGCATTCCGCAGTCACTGTGAGCACCCACACCATTACAAGATACTTTTGGTAAGGAGTGCAGCAAGGCAAAGACAAGTATTTATATACTTAGGCAAGGCCACATTAATTAAATAAATTACCTTATCACAGACAGGTGGATGAGAATTTTTCCAAAAAAATCGCTGTACTTGCATATGAACAGAATGGAAAGCTAGATACTAGGAGAAGATGGTTGTTAGGGGGAGGTCACATGAAAAATGTCACACACATTTTTAGGTGTTGTTGACATGCTCCTATTGAAGTCTATTGGGGCCTAAAATATGTGATCAAACCCCAACAAATCTCTCGTGCTTTTTTGTCCATTGAGTGACAGCACATTACTCAGATGTGAACGGCAACAAAAGAATAACAGTAGAAATCTGAGTTTTAAGCATTGAATCACTTCTGGAAACACCCTTTAAATCGCTCATGTATGAATCGGGGCTTAGTCCAACGATATTAAGATTTAGGCATATTGGAGTTTCAGTATGAAAAAGATGTTTTAAAGGTTTATTTATGAGACCCCCACCATGGATACACATATCCAACAGAGTGCAGGACACCCAGAATCAACATGTAGTAGTGTCCAGTTGGTTAAAGTGGATCTAGCATTAGATATATTTTTCATGTTCAGTGCATGCAGGCTAACTAATGTGTAAGTGTCAAACTTCCAGGTATTTATGACCTTTTACAGAGATCACAACATCATCTTTGTTCAGGTTTCATCCAGGATCTGCATCTACTTTCTGGATTGAGATGCTGGCTCAGAGATGACACGACCATGTAAATCCTGGTGCCTGCTCAGTTCTTGGCTGTGTTCACAAATATCTGACCTGGATCAACCCTTTGCTGCAGCCTTAACTTACAATGTCTGTGAAGGTTCTCAGTGATCCAAGTCATGGTATATCTGTAAAACATATTAATTCTGAATTGAGAAAGATAGTCGGATGACCAGCAAAACGTCTTCAAGAAAAATACAGTAAGTCCAGTTGCCTTGATTTATTTTATACAGATATCAACTTACAATGTTCCAGCTAATCCCTGGGCCAGTGGAGACTGAGGAAATGCTTCCTTCTGCCTGCAGCAGACATCATCTCTGTTTAGGCAAAGTCACTTCACTGAAGCCCAGTGACTGCTTTTTCCTGAGAAAAGATGGAGCTTTTTTGCACAATTATACTACTAATGTATATTGTGACATGTGAGGAATGTATTGATGTAGACTTGTAATGTCAATGAAAGGTCCACTATAAGGCTACATTCACATGGGGCTTAAGGCTGCGGTTGGGGATTCCTGCAACAAGAACCTACAAATTCTTGAAGCAAAAATACCAGGTATGTCCGTACAGATGCATTGCATAGACAGATGATTGTCCCGGGACACAATCTGTCTGCGTCCAGGGACAATCATCTATCCTGAACCGCAGGTAATCGCTCCATGTACAATTATATGCTGACTGTCATTCACTGGAACAGGCACAACGGCTGCATCTGTATGGACACACCTGGGATTCCTGCAGCAAGATCCTATGGATAAAGCTCCGCATGAACGGGCCTAAGGCTTCACAGTTTTCAACCAGAGCACTGTTGTACTACAGAGCAATGGATGTATAGTAATGGGGAATGCATATTCGGTGTGATTGCAGCAATACCATTTTTAAGTAATTTACGGGATCAGTAATTCAAAAACTAAACTGAGGAAAAACAGACATGGCTCTAGTCATTTAGAAAGATCTAGGGTTCTATTCACCAAGCTGCCAAAGGATCCAGCCATAGCTTCGGCTGATCCTTCGGCTAGCTTCGGTTGCGGAAGCCCATCGGTTCAGTTGAACCGAAGGGCTGCTGTACAGGCTATTCACTATAGCTCGTACAGCACCTGAAGGTGGCCGAGCAGCTCAGCCGAGCTGAAGGCATTTACTTCGGCTCGACTGAGCCAAAGTGTCAGCCGAATAGGGGCGAACGCTCTGCCGAAGTCCGGACTTTTGCCCCGCAAATGACAGCTGGGAGGAGCCAGCCATGATCTCATAGCTGGCTCCACCCGGTTGTAGTAACAGATCAGCGTTCCCAAATGACCTGGGGACGCTGAAGTGTCATTAAACAATAACAACTGGGGGGAGCCGACCGTGACGTCACGGTCGGCTCCGCCCAGTTGTTATTCATTGGCAGGGACTTGCTAGAAGACTCTAGCAGGTGCCCAGTAGGAAACAGCTGTCACTGCTATCTCCGCCCAATTGTTTTTTTAATTTTTTTAAATTTATTATTTATTTACATTTTTACACATTAAAAAAAAAAACTTTTCACTATTTGCTATTCTACTTGGTACCACAGAGGTACCAAGCAGAATAGCCGAGCGGCATTCGGCTTTTCACTCACTGCTGTTCGGCCCCTATGTGAATAGGGGCGAATGGCAGAGTGATCTGCCGGGGCTTCGGCTCAGCCGATCCAGATGTTGGATCGGCTGAGTCGAAGTCCGTCTGCAGCCGAAGGCAGACGATGTACGACTGAAATCAGCCGTACTGAATAGCCGAACGTTGTTCGGCTCACTTCACTTTGGCTCGGATATTCACTCAGCTGCCTTCGGCAGCTTTGTAATTAACCCCCCTAGATTTTACATGTATCCAGTTTCACACCTTTCTCAGCAATAAACAAAGTATTTAACCATTTACAAGAGTTACAGGAAATGTTAGGAAAGCAGAAACAGTCCCCATGCAGTCATCTGTTTACATATTGGTAAAAAGGCACTGAAATGGATAAACCTGAAAAACTATAAAGTGTAATATAACTAAAATGTAATATGTAAATTCTGTGCATGCAGGAGAGACAGTGTAAGAAAAAAAATATGCATTATGCAAATACCAGGCTAAAACAGAAATGCCAGGTGATCCTTTCTCTTGTTTGTATAGCCACACAATGCACAGCCAACATTATTTTACTATGTAAACCCAGACAACCCACAATGTAATGGGTGAGTTGTAATGTATTTTTTAGTGATTAAAAAAAAACAGGTCCTTGTGTATGAAAGCATTTTATACAGGATAGAACATAATCTTTGTACACAGCATAAACCTTTTCACTGCCTGACCAGTTTTTTTCAAACTTTATACTAAAGACACATTGGATCTGCGGCTACCGTCGAAATAGTGCTTGCAGCATTTTGATCGCTCCGCACCCGAACACACTGCAGGCACAATGTGCCTTGCGATCCCGTGTGGGCGATCGCATAACGCCTTGTTCACACCAAATGCAGAGCATATCCGGTCAGGTTTCTGCACACGCAGTGCAGTGGGTTGTGCCACGTTTTTGATGCGTTCCGGGACGTTTTTGGTAAAAAAAAAACAAAAAACTTTTTAAGTTTAACATGGGCTTTCAGGCACTTGCATGCGTTTTGGATGCGTTCCAGACCAGATCCAGAGCAGGTAAAATAGGGCTTGCCGCAGTTTTTTCACCTGCTCTGGATCTGCACACTGCGATGTGAACTGGAGCTCAAAATACCATAGGAATACATTGGACGCAGTTTTGATCCGGTCTGCACCTGCTCTGCTCCGCGCTTGGTGTGAACAAGCCCTTAAGGTTGCAGGGTGTGGCTTCAATTGGCCGCCGCGCCCCCCTCCAGCTCAGCAAAAAGGTGAGCTGGCAGCAATGCGGGCAGTGCGTTCCGGACAGAATCGGAACGGAACGCACTTCCTATGGTGTGAACTAACCCTGAGAGTTTAATACTACTTACAACAAATGCATCAGTGACATCACGCAACAATCTGCTTGTACAATCTCATTTACATATATCAAAAAGAGGCTGCTCCATTAGATACAAATTATTAGTATAGATAGGTCCTCGTATTACGTAATTTTGGTAACTCTATAGTTGATTGTACAGAGTTTACATGTATTGTGAGCCATTAACTGATCCCTAAAAACTTTTGTTTTTTTACTTTCAAGCTGAACTACATTCAGAACAAAGGAAGAAATGCTTGTCAGGTTCAAAGGAAATCAGAAAAAAAAAGTTCGCAAATATGTCAAAAGCTCGAGTTGCAATTTCTATTCTTAGCTACGGAAAAATGGCCGCCATCGCCTCCCTAGAACAATCTTCGGAAGTCCAGAAGGTGTAACTGAGAGAGATTACAGAGCCACGCCCAGCTGTCAGGGCCTCGCTGGCTGCACATGCACACTAATGTTCTCCCGTGACAGCTGTGACGTGTAGATGTGGGAGGAGTGTTTTCTCTTCTGCGCTCTTTGATGACGTCGGAGGATGCGACCATAACTTGTCACATGTGTTTTCTGTACTTGCTGTGTGAATTGGAATTCTGTACTTATAGTGAATGAGTGTAACGAATTGAGTCTCGTGAAACCGGGGTGTCAAGATGAGGGAGACGCCACTGTCCAACTGCGAGAGAGCCTTCCTGCTCCAGGCGATCAGTGAGAGAAAGGTACGAGCTGTCTCCACTGAAGTCATATAAACCAGACCTGGGGCTCCTCATGCTGCTATTACATATGTTAGAGTACACTAAGTCATATTCGTTTAAGCACAACGAGAGAAACATTGAAATTGGAGCATACGGAACATGAAACAGCTGCCCATGGCAACCAATAAGTTTCTCTCTTTAATTTACAAAGCTTAACTGAGCAAACTGAACGGAGAAGCTGATTGGTTACTATGGGTAACTGCTCCAGAGTCTCTATGCTCCATTTGGGAGAAATTCCCCCTATGTATCATGCACATGTAACATTTTTGAAACAAAATACCTGCTTTCACCTTTTTTCATCCTTTGTTGCATTTGAGTGCTGCTGATCTTCTGCAGCCTCTTTTTGATCACTTCCTCTCTACATGCATACATTCTAGCGATGGGTGTGTGGCATTTCTTAGAGTGGGTCCCCTGCTGGTGATAACAGTGAACCATGACTAATGTCTGTAGAAACCGCTACCTGTAATCTTCATCAGAAGCCTGTGTGATGGTGACAACTCAGGATCACAATTGGAAGATGGGGACAGGGTGTTGTCACTATATACCAGGAAGTGTCTAAGGAAGGGCCTTCATAGGAGGATAACCAAGTTGTTGTTTTTTTTGTTTGTTTTTTTAAATAAAAAAAAAAAAGATTAGAAAATCTTCAAAATAACTTCAAATGACTTTAACATGTTTAAGCTTAAGGGCCTGTTCATGTCAGGCACACTCAATGCACGGGCTCTGACGTGTGGCTGGAGCAACAGTGCTGATGCCTCGATCCCAGCACATTGCGCTGTTTCCTTTTTTTTACTTAGAACTTTATTGAATTGTAACAAAAAATATTGTAAAGTGACATTTCAGTTAGTTCTACTTACCGCATGAGTGTTGAGATGCAGTGGTTTGTACTCCAACACTTTGTGCTGAAATAAGTACTGCATGCCATACTTTTTTTTTTTTACATTCCCAGTGCACACCACTGCAACACTAAGGTGTGAACTGACCACACTGAAAACTTCTTGCCTTGTCTATGCATTGGGACTGGGCAAAGCTGCCAGCGCAGCCCCAAAGCATTTGGTTTGAACAGGCCCCAATGAGACATCCGCAATTGGGTTTACATCTACTTTTAATTTGTTATTCATGTTTTGAGGAATTGAAAGGCATCAGTGTAAGAACTGCACTTTAGGGACATCAACTCAGGAACGAGTTGTCAGGACTTGCTTCTTGATTTGGGAGGCTTTTCAGTTACTCTGAGTTGTTTTAAAGGAGAACTATGGGGTTAGGGCTTTTCCCCATAGTTCTCCTTAGGGTAACGGGAGGACACAAACTAGCGTCCTCCCGTCACCCTAAGCTCAGTATACCGCGAGCTGCAGCTCGCGGTATACTGAGACGCCGCAGCCGGAGCGGATCCCGACATTGATGTGGAGATCCGCCCAGCTACGTGAGTGACAGCTGGCTCTGCCTATCTAGAGGCAGAGCCAGCTGTACCCGCCCCCTCCCCTGTCTGTTCCGCCAGTCAGCGCTGGCGGATCGGAGCGGGGAGAGGGGAATCCAGCCCCTCCCCTGTCACGGTAGAGAGCCGTGACAGGATCGAGAGGTGAGCAAACGCCGGTATATGTTCGCTCACCTCCCGATCTACTGAGCCGACCTGTGACAGTTTCATTGTCACAGGTCGGCTACAACTATGAGGTGAGTGAAAAGCACTCGCCTCATAGTTCTCCTTTAAGTTGACCTCAGAAGTGTCTCAAACTGATGGGAAGCTGATGTCATCAACACAAGCCCAGAGGCTTTTGGGCAAAGGCACTTGCATTGCTTTTACATTGACTTGTATTTTAAAGCAGCTCAGTTCTGACACAAACAAATGTCTTTGTAGATCACCCCTAATGGTGGCCAAAAATGACCGGGTAGAAGCAAGTGATTCAGAAGTTTTCAGTATTGCATTCAACGATCAGCAGTGTAGTGGTGTTGCGTTAGAAATCTTTCTTTGCAATTGATAGTTGAAAAGTGAACCAAGCTCCTAATGTAAAGGGTGCCCTGTTCACCTTTCAGGAGGGTCAGGAAGAAGATTTCTTCCCCGCCATCCTTGGTGAGACTTCTGCCCAGGTATGCTGCTGTAAATGCCTTCATTGACAGGTTTTTCTTGGAAAGTAGATGATTTGTCTGTCCTGATTCCAAGAACCCTGCCCATTAGTGCTGAACTCGGGGTATACATTTGTATGCATACTTGCATTGGACCTGCATGGCCCAGTGTAAGTATACATATGTTATACTTAGTTGGTTGATGGGGATCCTGCAAAGCACTAGACTAAAGTAACTAGAGCTACTACAGTGCTTTATAGTGATCTTCCAGGTTCTGTAATGGCACTGTGCTGAGTGACGTCCCCTCCGAAAATACAGGGGGGTCGCTCACTCAGCACAGTAGCCATTCAGAGAATGCCTAGAATTTGTATCAATGAATACAAGGCGTTCTCTGATTGGATTAGGGGTGGATAAGGCTGTCGGCTTCCCTCATCCAGTCAGGCAACACCTTGCATTCATCGATAGAGATGCAAGCCAGAGACCACCTGTGTTTTCAGAGCAGAGGGGAAATCATTACATGACCTAGAGGATCACTGTAAAGCACTGTAGAAGCTCCAGCTATTACAGTGCTTTAGAGGATTCTGATAGGCTGATCAGGCATGACATATGCATACTTACATTAGGACAAGCTGGACCTGTGTAAGTCCACAAAAGGTTATACCTGGAGTTCGGCTTTAAAGGAGAACTATGGGGAAAAGCCCTAACCCCATAGTTCTCCTTTAAAGCCGAACTCCAGGTATAACCTTTTGTGGACTTACACAGGACACAAACTAGCGTCCTCCGGTCACCCAAAGCTCAGTATACCGCGAGCTACAGCTCGCGGTATAATGAGACACCGCAGTATAGAGACCTGCTGCTCGCGGTATACTGAGACGCAGCAGCTGAAACGGATCCCGACAATGCTGTCTGGATCCACCCAACTGCGTGAGTGACAGCTGGCTCTGCCTATCTAGAGGCAGAGCCAGCTGTACCCGCCCCCTCCCCCGTCAGCGCTGAAGGATCGGAGCGGGGAATCCAGCCCCTCCCCTGTCACGGCTCTCTGCAGTGACAGGATCGAGAAGTGAGCGAGCGCCGGTATGTGTTCTCTCACCTCCCGATCTACTGAGCCGACCTGTGACAGTCTCATAGTCACAGGTCGGCTAGAACTTTGAGGTGAGTGAAAATCACTTGCCTCATAGTTCTCCTTTTAAGCTATTTTCCTAAGTTTTGCTGCACCAGAGTAAAATAATTGTTCCTGTGGATTAAGAATACTTTCCCTGTCCCAGTGACAACTTCTCGCCCACATAGAAAGAAAATTGTTTGGAGTTAACCTTCCTGAACATGTTCCAACCTGATTGTACAATCTCCTTCAAAATCACCAATAACAATGCAGCCTTAGATGCTTCCTGTATATTAATTGAACAGATTGTTTGTTTGTTTAGACAGTCCATTGAACTAAATAGTTGTTTGTAAAGCTAAAGCAACCATTCTCAAAAAGGGTTCCTCCAAAGGTTGCTCGGGGTTCTTTGAGCTGTGTCTGATTTATCCTCATAACCATAATTCTTTGTCCAATGTCACTTTGCAGTCAGAAGCCTGACACCAATGAATGAAAGGGGCCTTCTTCCCACTAATAAGGGACATTCTCCCTAACCACCAGTGCAGGCGGCATTTTTCCCACTGGGACCTGGAAATTATTTTTAAGGGTGTCTCTGGGGTAAAAAGGTTGTTCAGTTTCTGTACAGTCAGATTGTACCATGTGTGGCCAGTTATACACATGAATACTCAAAATCGATATCCATATGTCGAAAATTAAGCATTTTACAACCAATGTTAATGCATCACATGTATTTCTAACCTTTCCTTTTTTTTTTATATGACCAGCGTCTTGATGGCAGAGAGACCTACGATTACAGGAATATTAAAATAACTTTTGGAACAGAGTATGGCTGCTGTATTGTTGAGCTTGGGAAAACCAGGTTGGTCATTCCTTTTTTTTTTTTTTTTGTTTCAAATTTTTTTTATTTTTTTCATGTCATTCCTTTATTATATATTATACAGGATCTTTTGCATTATTTTTTTATATGTTTGGCAAACAATATGCTACATATAATTCCTACAAATACAAGTTTGACACAAAACCGTTTAAGACTTTAATGGTAATGAGTAGTCGTTGGTATAACCTGTTAAGCAACTGATTACAATGTTATTTAGGGTACAACTAACTAATATAGGGATTTGTTTCCTATAGTATATTGGGGGCTCTCGAAATACCTAAACAATGCCTGCATCCAATTAGGTTGTTCAGGTATTTTGACAGCCTGCGGGGCCGACTCTCAAGATACTGAAGCTTGGCCCAGCAGTAGATTCCTCCATCCACACAGTTTAGCGTAGATTGAGGAATCTGTTGCCCTTTTTCCATCTGACCATAGAAAATCTGCAGATAATCTATAGGTGTATGGCCAGCTTTAGACGATTTATACAGACACTAATTGCAACTTAAAAAGCCACAGATGTGGGAAATTAACCTTTTAATTGCCATTTTAACCTCTGTGTGTGTGTCTGTAACGAGGCCAAACATTACAGGGTATGTAAACTTTTGATCAGGGCCATTTGGGCGATTTCGGTTATCATTATGATTTAAAAAAGGAGCCAAACAACTATGTGATAATAAATGTCTTCATATGATCACTTTATTGGACAAATAAAGGGACATATTCACTTTCAAAAAATCGAGTGCTGGTGACTTTTTACCTTTTTGCTTTGTGTTTGCACGGTGCCATCCGTGATTTGGTCACTTCGAGCACCATCATCCTAAATTGGCCGGGACTGCTGTAAGGTGTGCGGAGGGCTCTCTTCCATTTCTATTCATATGATCACTATCTTTAAATAAAAGACATATTTTCAATATACTGTAAATGCCAAAATGTCACGATTTCTGCCAGGGTATGCAAACTTTTGAGCACAATTGTATGTATGTACTGAAATGGTGTTAATGTTTTCTTCCAGAGTTCTTGGACAGGTTTCCTGTGAACTTGTGGCTCCCAAGATGAACCGCCCCACTGAAGGAATTCTTTTTTTCAATCTTGAGCTCACAGCCATGGCATCTCCAGCATTTGAGCCAGGAAGGTAAGATCGGTGGATTAATCTAGTACGAGGGTAGCCAAACTTCGTGCCTCCAGTTGTGGTGAAAATGCAAATCTCATCATGCTTCTGCTTCTGGGTGCCATGCCTGTGTCTCAGAGTCTTGCAATGTCTAATATGATTTGTAGTTTCACCACAGCTGGAGGGCATACGTTTGGCTACCCCTGCCCTAGTATATTGCGAAAATGTTTAAAGAACTCCAGTTGTTTTAAAAATTAACCCTTGCAGTGGGGGCCAGTTCCGCTGCTGCACTACCGTTATCATCATAGTTAGACATACTTATTTCTATCTATTATTGTTGTGATTGAAAGCTTCCTACACATTGTTTTAGGCAAAGTGACATGTTTAAAAAAAACAACATAAAACAAGTTGTTTTATGGACCAGGGTAGAGCTCTTATGATGCAGACTTACCAGGTCCAAAGTTGCCAGATAGAGAATGATTTTCAGAAACCAAATATAGCGTAAACTGAATATACTTCCTTTCCTGTTTTAATGTATCTTGGAAAACTTTTATTTTCCAATATTTGTATTTCTTTTGATAAAAGGTTGATAACAGTTATCAGTTTCATGGTACAAATGGTACAACTCTACACTTAGTCTTAAATGCATAATTAAGGTCTTGCTGTACCCCTAACAATACTTGGGACACATCGGAACCATACAATCCTATGGACAAATAAGCAGAAGCTGGAGTTGCTAGGTGCCGCAAATAAAGGCGTTTTTTCCGCTGTATGCTCACACACCCATATTTGCGTTCTTGGTATCGAGCCCTAAGTGGTTAATGTAAATGCATGGTTCAGAATTATTTTCAAGTTGGTCATACACAAAGGTATTTGTTAAATAAGTCTTGTTTACTGTGTGTCTGGTGATCCTTGATTTGTCCCCAATAGGGCAAAGCTGGATTTTCCCTACTGAATCAGTAGAGAACAAAATATAGTAAAAAAACCAACAAAAAAAAAAACCTTTAAACCCATCTGATTACTCCTAGGGGCATTGAAGTTCTACCTTGAACTGAGATGCAATAATTTGTGTAATTTACAATGTTCTTTAGTGAAAGTGCACCCCTGCTTTGCCCATTTAGGGCAGAGCAAGAGGTTCACTTACTGCCTGCCCTACCAGCTGCACATACCCCCCTTTCTTTTGCTCCCCCACTGCTCCATTTAGCCACCAGGAATAAGAGGGGAAGCCCCGTGTAAGCTCCAAGTCATGACATGAAGTTTGCACAGGGCTGAATACTCTCTCCCTATCTCTCTGTCCCATAAAACAGTGCTGGGTGTTTTTAAGTGGCCAGTCTCAAAGCTCCAGTGATGGCACTTGGAAAGAAGAACAAAAGAGCAGGTCACCAGCACTCAATTTAAATAAATGTCCTTTTTAATGGACAATTGTGTCACGATAATCAAAAGAGCCGACGTTTCGGGGCTGCGCAGGGTCCCTTTTTCAAGGCGATAAAATGTGACTGGTCTCTAAAATGTGACTAGTCACTGCGAGCACCATCGTCCTTACTGGCCGGGATTGCTGTAAGGTGTGCAGAGAGGACCCTCACCAATTGAAACTTGGAAAGAAGAGGCATAAGTCACATGCTGCCCATACCTACAAATACCTGTATTTTCTTTACTCCTGGTGACTGACAGAGTGGTAAGGGAGTGAAGGAAAACTGAGTACACCATACTGCAGTGGTGGGCAACTCTGGCCCTCTAGCTGTGCTTTAACCACAAACCCCAATATGCCTCTGGGAGTCATGCTTGTAACTGTCAGTTTTGCAATGCCCCATGGGACTTGTAGTTCAACAACAGCTGGAGGGCCAGAGTTGCCCACCCCAACCCCACTGGTCATAATTGAGTGAATCACCTGTTTAAGGTGATAATTGAGTGAACCTGCATAGGCAAAGCAGAAGTTTACTTTAGGACCGTCTTTGTCTATATGTATGGTCAGATTTAAACTAACTTTTGTTATTTCAGACCATCGGAACTAGTGGTAAAACTTAACAGACTGCTGGAACGGTGTCTCAGGAATTCCAAGTGTATTGACACTGAGTCACTTTGTGTTCAGGCAGGAGAGAAGGTGGGTAGAATATTACAAGGTATGATATGTGGTTTTTAATGTTTATGCTGTGATATGTTAATACATGGCCAAACTGAAGCCAGAAACATGTAATCTAGGTTCTGACGTTTCAATACTAGATGAGATTATTCTGATTTATATGGACATATGTCCAATATACCCCCAGTGTTTCTGGAAACAGTCCCCACTTTTTGACATTAATCAGATTTTCCCCAGAGAATGCATCTAGTTGTAGATAAGTATGATTGTCTGCAGTTGGAAATCTCACAACCTATTAAAGATTGGTATACATTTGCAACTCTTGTCGAAATAAAAACAGTTGTTTGAGTGATGGTGTGGCAGTTGTTTAGGTTACAGGGACATGAATTACATGCTGTCAGATTGATGAGACTTCTAGCTTGTGTTGAAGAAAAGTATTCTCGCTTGTTACTAATGAAAAGAACAACTTCTAAAAAATACTTTTGGGAAGCTGAAAACTGTTTTAGGGACTTTTAAGCAATTTAAAAAAAATGTATTTTGTTTGTAATGTTTTCACGTTCTTCCTTACTGTAGGTGTGGCAGGTTCGAGTTGATCTACATTTACTGAATCATGAAGGTAACATAATTGATGCAGCAAGCATAGCGGCTATTGCAGCACTTTGTCACTTCCGAAGGCCAGACGTATCTGTTCAAGGAGAAGAGGTCACTGTGGTGGGTTTTACATTTGTACAAAACCTTAAGTTGGACAGTTTTAGGATGTATCTTGTAATACATTTTGAAAAAATTTGGTTTTGGAGGCATATCAGAAGGTTGAGTCAAACGTAGTAATTGCTTATAAAATCTGAATATGAGTATATCAGCACTTGAGTTTGTGGATCTGCCCAGCTAGACCTCTATCCTGTTTTTTACTTTCCTAGTTATTCACTTTCATCTGGCAGTCTCCGGCCACCTAAATTAGGACCCGGAGACTGCCAGATGACCCCGCTCGGAGCGCCGCCCACCGGAGCAGCAGTGACGTGACGCTCGGCGAGGTAAGTAAGAAGACACCTGACGCTGACTCGAGTATAAGCCGAGGGGAGCACTTTTCAGCCAAAAAAATGGGCTGAAAATCTCGGCTTATACTCGAGTATATACGGTATTTTTTTTAATAAGTACAGTGCACCAGGAGGTGTGAGACCCCTTTGCTTAGCTTTTATAACCGCTATTGTGGAGGCCCTAGTTAATGAAATAAACAAGTTGCCAATTCAGCCTGCTGGCCTACCCTAGTAGTAAAATTTAGACATTCGGTTGACTTTATAGTGTATTTCCATCTCTCCTAAGTGAAACTCCATACCTTTGCACGAGCTCTGCCTGGGAGAGAATGTGCAGAAGCCTGAGCTTTGCAGCCCTGATCGAGTGATTTACGATTGCAATGCTTTCCAGGCTTAAATGCATTATATATATGTCAAAATCCTCTTCTCTGAGACTTGCAAATTTTTTTATTAGAGTATATTGGACCTTTCTAAATAACTCCAGGAAAATTAAATCTTAACCCTTGCAGTGGGGCTACCCCCTGCACTGCACACACTGCAAGGGTAAGATGCTCGTTTTGTCGAGGATTCTATTCGCTCGAACCACAATCCTGACTGGCTCCTAGACCGGTCCCTGCAGCCTGTCTCTTCTGCTCCAGCGATGGTATGACCCTTGGCATCCTCACATCCTATACATTGTATAGGATGTGATGATTCACTATTCCACAACTATGGTACAATAAAGATGAGGATCATGGCTAACTATAAATACAAGTCATATTAAATGTCTATTTTATTCACAACTAAACTGCTCTTTCATTATTTCTCATGTACGTACATTATATACCACGCCCCTGTACTGCAAAGTTGTGATGGAAATCTTTTTTGTCTATATTTCCAATAAGTGGAATTAAGGCCATCTTCGTTAGGTCCTCTTGTACTCTAAGTCACACTGTTTTACTCTGTAACTGTTGTTTTTCTTACAACTTTGTTGTTTAAAACTCAGAAAACTTGAATAACTTTTGTTTTCTAATAAAAATACCTTAATTAAAAATATATATAATGCCAATTAACTAAAAAAATAACTGTCATGACTAGTTTTATGCATACTAGGGCTGTTACTGATTAAAACTTTCGTGTTCGATTAGTCACATTTTTAAAAATTGATTAATCAATTAATTTCTATTAATTATAACGCACATACAGATCAACTACATTGGCCTATACACATAAAGCACAGCAATTAAGTAATAAAGTGAACTAGGATCACACTAATCCAGCATGTTATTAATCTCACGTGCCCCACTCAATATGGCCGCTGCTTGAGTGGGGCAACTCAGAATAATAACGTGCTGGATTAGTGTGATCCTAGTTCATTTTATTACTTCATTGCTGTGCTGTATGTGTATAGGCCAATGCCTTTGCTGGCGCTCGTGCAGAAAGTTTCTTGGGCAAACTCACCGGCCCAAGTGGCTCCGTCGGCTAACGAAGGGAAGTGGGGAGGAGTCCGTTGACATCACGGACATCGACGTCACCGGACTCCTCCCCCTTCCCTTCGTTAGCCGACGGAGCCACTTGGGGGAGGAGTCAGGTGACGTCTATGTCCGTGGCGTCACCGGATGTCCAACGGGACTCCCGGCAGAGAGCTGAGTGTTTTCATTAGCGATCAAAAGCATTTTAATCGATCAAAATTACTATAACTGTTCAACATTATTTATGAAAGGTGTGTGTTTGCCCTTTTATTTAGCTTTGCTTGGTTGACTCTTGACTCAAAATTCCTCCTTAGGTTTACTTCAATGCCTTCCTCCCTACACCTACCCACCTTTTCTTTACTCTTCCACCCTTCTGTTGACACACCAGTGCTTAGGGGTATTGGTGAGCATGTGACCCATTCCTTTTCTCCCATGTAATGGTTCAGGCACCAGTGCTGTTGCATAGATGAGTGGAGGACACAGTTCCTAGCCCTGTGTGGCGCTCGTGCAGAAGAAGTTTTGTGTGCAAACCTCGTAGTTCTAAGGAAAACGGGAGTAATGCGGTCCCAGAACTCGATAAGTTGGAACTTTCGATCGATCACCGGAGGAAGTATCTGATAGCTGGGGGGAGGACCGTAGTGTGCGGCCACCGGACACCTTACACCGGCGCCCGCAACTTCCCCACAAGGTCACCGCTGCCGCCCCGAAGGCCGGGCCTCGGTGGCCTTGTGGGAAATCCGGGCCTGGTGATGAGTGGAGTGACTTAGAGCTTACAAAGGGCATCCCTCCATGCTAATGCTGGGGGTGCAAAAGGAAGCCAAGTATGTACTTCTCTTGGGGTCGGCATCACCTTGTGCATTGCCCTTCATGGGTAAAGCACAGGTTCATTGTCAGAAATAGCTTTTGTAGAAGTTTACTCATGACTTTTTTAACATTTTAAACTCTTCTTCTTTTTTTTTTTCTTCTGACTAGTACTCTCTAGAAGAACGGGACCCTGTTCCGCTGAGCATCCATCACATGCCCATTTGTACCAGCTTTGCCTTCTTCCAACAAGGGTAAGAAATAGAAGAACAGAAAATACATCTATGTAGGTTCTTTGTTAAGCCATTATTGCAGAATTAAACCATAGTTCCTGACCATAAGATGGCTCTTTTTGTGTTTTTATGGCTTACTGCAACTTGTGTTCGATCTCCTAATGTTTTGACCTTAGGCTTTGTTATATGAGTGGTTTATTAAACTTTAAAGGCCCATCTATGAAGAAGAGCAGAGATCCCTGTCTGCTCTCCTTTATGCACCACAAGGCTACTCCATACTTTGGCGTACATTTTATGGCCCAAATAAAAACATGTAGACCATGGTGTGGAGCCTGCAGTGTTTCTATGAAGTACTAGTTGACTGTACTGTACTGCTGCTTTTAAACGGACCCCTTAAGCTGGTCATACACTCTGCGATCATCGTTCCGGAATTTTTGTTGCTTCCAAGAACCCTCTTTCGATTCTAACTCAAATAGGCCATCAAGCAAGGACCAATTTCCTTTCGATAATCGTTTGTCGATTCGACAAGACGGATTTTCGTGTGTTCATGGTGCGACCTTTTTTTTTTTCCCCGTACGATAACGCCACTAATCAAATCGATTTTTTTTTTTTTTGTACAATTTGAAAATATGTTTTCCAGCCTCTCCCTTCGAGAAAATTTGGACAGGAGTACAGTAAAAAAAAAAAATTGTTGGGTTCCCATCAAGTGATCGATTACGTCCGAAAAACCATTTGTGGACCATTTCCAAATGATAATCGATAGGTGTATGGTCACCTTTCAAGCTCTTGTGTGGACATGACAAGTGAAGAGTGTGTAACTGTTTTCACACACCATTACATGCAGATTTCTTATTGCAGGATTTGTATCAAATATAGGAAATACAAAATGTTTGTGGAATTAATTTTGATATTTCTTTCTTTAGATCAGGGGAAGCCAAACTGCGGCCCTCCAGCTGTGGTGAAACTACAAATCCCATGATGCATCTCTCTCCGGGAGTCATGTCTCTGGCCGTGAGAATCCTGCAATGCTTCACGGGATTTGTAGTTCCACCACAGCTGGAGGGCTGGAGTTTGGCTACCCCTGCCTTAGATGAAATAAGAGCTACAGTTCTTTTTATCATGTTGTAATAACTTATTGCTATACATCAGTTCACAAAACCAAATGGTTAATGGGGAAAAAAAGTAGTGGAGATCTAATCAAACATCTCACTTTAAATAAAACAAATTAAAATTCTGCTGTGTGCCTGTAGAATGAGGTGATATTCATATACCTTTATACTGTATGTGAATGCCTGATACATAACCGTACCTATATGTAATAATTTATGCCTGTTTGTGCATAAGATAGAAATGCATGATGATCTTTTCTTAACCATCCTTCCTTCCAGTGACCAGAAATTTGTATGCCGATCATTTCTAGTAATGTTTGTTTATATACATTTCAAACATATGTAGCTATGATGGCAAAAGATTATATAAGTGTGGATATATGCACACCTGGCTTTTATTTAAACTATAACATCTATTATTTCTCTTTGAAATACATTGGCTGCTATGTGTAGTAAGATATATATTTATTTATTTTACATTTGTATATAGCACATATTTGTTGGTGGATCCCAGTGAACGAGAGGAACGGGTTATGGATGGACTTCTGGTGATCGCAATGAACAAGCACAGAGAGATTTGTACTATCCAGTCAAGTGGGGGAATCATGCTGCTAAAAGAACAGGTGACACCTCTGTTCAATGACCGACAGCCTTCAATATGCTGATTTGGTTTTTAGCTAACAACCAGACATAACCCGTGTGTTACTGGGCGCAGCTCTAATAACTGTTACTGGCTTCACTAACTAGAGACGTTTTCCAAAATTGTGTATATAATGGCTGCATGATGTGTTCTCGGGAGGCTATTTCATGTAAATCATTCTAATCCCCATGATTTACTGGAGCCTTTATTAAGATGCTGGCTGAGGGAAAATAAATACTTCTTGTAAATGGTGTGCGTAGGCTTGGCTAAATATTTGATATATTTAAAATTGATGCTAAATAGATGATATAAAATATATGCTAGTTATTTTTTAAGTAAAACGGTGCAGTCTGTTGACATGCAGTGCATATCTTATGTATATTTACCTTACCTGGGGCTCGTATAGGTGTGAATTTACATGGGGGCTTGGGTACAAAGGGGGCCTATATTTGTGCTTCTACATGGGGAGCAAGGGGCCCATATACTTGAGTTTTTACATGGGAAGAAAGGGGAAGGAAAGAGGCCCTATATGTGCTTTTACATTGGACACTATGGGGTGAAGTTGCCCCAGATCAGTGTGCTTTTACATGGGGACGTAAAGAGACCCATATATGTCTGCTTTTACATGGGGAGGAAAGGGCCGATATATGTATGCTTTTACTCAGGAGCATGAGAAGGAAGGGGGCCATATTTGTATGCTTTTACATGGGGCATGGGTAGGAAGGGGCCCATATAGGTATGTTTTTACACGGAAGAAAAGGGACCCATATATATTTATACTTTTTACATAAAGGCACATATAAAGGGACTCGTGTATACTTTTTGCATAAGGGCATAGGGAGGAAGGGGCCATATATGTGTGTTCTTACTCAGTGTAGAAAGATTATGTTTGCCTCTTTTTACAGAATAGGTCAGAGGCATGGGGACATATGTGAAAAAAAATATCAATTTTAGGTACCAAACTAGGATTGCACCTAGCAATCCTGCATTGCAACCTATATAAATATGGCACAGGAAACGGCTACTATTTGTAATGAGTGGCAGCAATTAAAAAAACTAAAATTTGGAGCTGACAAAATCTGGAACTGTTGCCTATGGCAACCAATCTGCTTCTCTTTTTAAGTTTGTTCAGTTAAGCTTTGAAGATGAAACCGAGAAGCGGATTGGTTGCCATGGGCAGCTGCTCCAGATTCTATCTGCTCCAGTTTTTTCTTTTATTTCTCACCCCCAATGTGTTTACTTGTATGTGGTATCTCAAATAAATGTGAATAACATGGTATGGCCTGCAGGCACCTCCACACATCAGCTTACCAAAAAGCCAGACCAGGCACATGTCATCCCATGTCCGTGCTTACCTTTTTAAAGTGTTTTCAGCATCACACTTTGTCTCAAACAGGTTCTGAGATGCAGCAAAATAGCCGGTGTGAAGGTGGGTGAGATTACAGAACTGATTCAGAAAGCTTTGGAGAATGACCGAAAGGCCAGGTGAGCCAAGGTGTGCAGTGGTGGTGATGAAAGCGGAATGGCGTGCATGTCATTTATTCATGGTTTTTATTTCTTTACAGGAAAGAGGGAGGCAAATTTGGCTTTGCAGAATCTCTTCCAGACCAGAAAATAACTGCTTTAAAGATGGAAAAAATCCCTGTAGATACAAACAATGTGGAGGATACCGCTGAGGAGATAATTTCTAAATCGGATCCACCATCAGATGTGTATCCTTTGCAACAATTAGGCAGCATAAACTCTCAAAATAAATATGGTAAAAATGTCACTAAAGGCTGTTCAAAAAAATACACATTTAGAACATATAATGTTCTTTAAAAAGGTCAGTGATGTGACCAGCTTTTCTTCTGTAAACCCCATTGATAACAAAGGTAAAAACAAACCTTAACCTCCACCACCAAAAAGACAAAAACTAAATAAATTCTCCTACCCAGAGTAGGGCCTAGACAAAAATGGTGATTTTATATATACGATCAGGGGCTCAAGGGGAGGTGTCTTTTTACTAGCAATTGGATATCTCCGTGATCTCGTGCCAGTCCTGTGGCTCCTGATCGTTAGTCTGAGACCAGGAGCGGTTGGTGACAGCGCAGTCTTCATGGTGGGGGCTCACGAGTACAAACACACACACTGCATCTCTATGTGGTGCCACGAAAGAATGTCCACTTCTATGATGCTGCATACATGTTACTCTGGCAGTAAGTCTGTGAAGGTTCTCATTCATCCAGGTCATGGTATATCTGTAAACAAAAAGTCAAGGCAACTGGACTTGCTGTATTTTTCTTGAAGATGTTTCACTGGTCATCCAACCAGCTTTCTCAATTCAGAATGACTTGTACAAAAATTATCTGGGAATAAATATGGTGACTGTTGTTCCAATCCACATAGTCTGTTAGTCACAACCAGGTGTGGATTGTATTTGCATAATTGGAGTCCAGGAGGTGATAATAACTTGGCCAGGGAGAGGTGTTAAAACAGCATATATGTGGCAGACAAAAGATGGCTAACCCCCCTTTTTATATTCAAGCTTGGCTTCTCCATTGTTACATAAATGGCCTCTTTCACACCTTTTATTTTGAACCAGTCCTCCTCCCTGTCTAGGATGCGTACTTGACTGTCTTCAAAGGAGTGACCTTTTTCCTTTAGCTGTAGGTATACTGCCCAATCCTGACCAGAGGTTTTGGCACTATGCTGTGCCATACACTGGTGTAGCTGCTGTTTTCTTTCACCGACATACAATTCTGAGCACTCCTCACTGCACTGAACTGCATACACAATGTTGTTCATCTTGTGCTTTGGCAGTGTTCTGGCAGTAAGGGGTTAAGCAGACAGAACTCTGACATACTTCAGGCTTTTCAGCGCAGCCTTCATGTTCTCAATGGCCTGTTAAATGCAGGCCCTCTCCTGTTGCTCTCATGACGGCGGAGGCCATTGATCCAGCATTGGAGACCAGGCCTGCTGACTATCATGTTTGTTGATGCCCCTCTTTGTGAAGTCCCCACATTACAGTAGTCTCCTGGAGCCTGAGAAGACCCTGCTGCTGGGTACCTCACCCAGGCAGTGATGTGGATACCCAGAAAAGTAGCCTCCCACTCTGCAGTCCAGAAAATAGAAGACAGTTTCCCAGTGCATCACATGGATTTAGGTAAGGATTTAAGGCTTTTAGATTTTTTTTTTTTTAAACCCTGCTGCAATTAGCAAGGAGGTGAGAAGGTATTGTTTGTGGGTGGAGGTACAGGTTAAACTGAATTTTCCCCAAGTGGTGTGTAATATAAATAACAATCATCCACTGAACCGAGACATTATGGCTCCAGATTTTAAAAGGTGGTCGAAGCTCTCCCTGTCAAAGCAGTGCTGAGGTCGAGAGACCTTCCTGCTGAGATCAAGGACAGCCTCAAAGACCTTCAGCAGGATCGAACCCAACCCAACCTGAAATGAATATTCATATTGCTGATTTCAAAGAGAATGATATTTTCTTAGCTTTTTGTTAGCATTGCAAAGCCTGTTGTTTGGGCTGCTGGCACTGCTCAAATTGGAGAGGGTGCTGGAAATGCATGGGGAGAGTTGGAGGAATCGGAAGAAGATGAGGATGAACATGATGTGGAAGATAACGATTTGTCAGAGAGTCACCCAGTCACTGCAGGGACTGCAAGGAAAACTTCAAAAAGTGAGTATCAGAATTATTTACCAAGATCCTAGAGCAGTTTGCAAGTGTATAATGTATAGGATCTGTTCTCATGTCATCTAATCTAACTAAAGACGGCTTGCTATACATTGCTATTATACAAGATATTTTATCATTTTTAGACTCGTAGCTCATGCAGCAAGGACCGTTAATGTATGTGTTTTCAGAGTCTTGTTTTAAAATACTTAAAGACTTTTTATTTATTATTAGGAATATTAAGTTATCAGTGTGAGAATCATTGCACATTGTCCTACACCGACTCGCAGTAGGAAAGCCTGCCATGCAGGAGATGGCAGAATTCTGTGCGCTGTGATTTTTACAGATCACTCTGTGCATGTTTAAAAGAAGACTACAGTTGTTTTGATCAATTTCATTTTTTATAGCTCATAAAAGATTTGTATAATATTGTAGTAATTTATTTAAGAATAATTGGAATACAGGCTGTTTCCATTACACTGTTTGCAGAGAATTCTGGGCGTTTTAAGAAAGCCCAGCACTGCCGTGTTTTTTTTTTAGTATAGTCTGAATGATTATAAGAGATGTTCCATTTAAAGAGGAACTGAACTCCGGAAGCTGTGCCCATACAATGCAGGTTTAGAGCGGAGAACTAGTCGGCAGTATTGCCTGTGGTTCCCCTACAGCTGATCTTTCCCCGTTACTAAATTGCCATGCTTTGCACTACATTTGCACTACATTTGCACTATATCAATGTGCTATGAGCAGCACAATAGTGACATCACCAAATCTCACAACAAAACTGAGACTAGCAGTCAGGGGCAGCAGTGCCTGAAATTCATCTAGATATACGGGGGTGCCGAGGCAGAAGTGCACTGCTATTTCTGCAGGAGAAATCCAAGATACAAAGTACATTTTCCAAGGTACAGCTTAGGTGCAATTCACATATCTAGATGTTCCCTGTAATATAGCAAATCTTCACTTTTTTAATTTTAGTTCAGTTCCCTTTATTGCCAGGAGAGAGAAGGGTGTATTATCCTCCTGATTCATTCAGGGTTTTGTTTTTGCAAATTGGCCCAAAGTAAGAGCTTTCTGCCATAAAATCTTTTACTTTGCTCCTATTTGTATTCACCGTTCAGTATACTTCCCCCTGGATTACTCCCAGGATTGTAACGCCTGTGCACATGCATGGACGTTAAGTTATCAGGGGCTGGCCATAGCCTTGGCTGCCAGTAGCGAAAGCTAAGGATGCTGGTCCCAGAAGATGGCAGCAGCAGTGATGGAGCACAGACATCGCACTGTTTAAGTAGAGCCCTTGTCAGATAAGTGTGATATAATGTACAAATATCCTGTGCATACTTGCACATTATGGCAAGAGCCCTGGCTGAACAGAGTAAAGTTCCACTTTAAGAACTATGAACATGCATTTCATACTTGGTGCATTAAATATGTTTTCCTATTGCCATGCCTAATACAATATTAGTGTACATATGAGATATCCTAACTGAAATGATGTCATGGAAATATGAGAAGTGCGGAGATCTCTGAATATAGTTGTTAGTGGAATGTGATTAGTGCACCACATTTGAACTTACGCTGGAGAGCTTTCACTATACCCTTCCTTGATTATCTTTGCCAGGCTTTCTTTTCTTTAAAACATTTAACGTTTCTTTACTGCTAACTATTCTCTGTGTATTGCTTTTGTGCTGTTTGTTTCAGATGATGTTTTCATGGTGTCTGACAGTGAGGAGGAAGAAGTGATTATATTGAAACCTGCGGCACAATCAAAAAACAGGTATCATGCCATAAGTGACATGTTGATTAATTAATGCATATTGACTACATGTGTCTCATCAAGTAATATACATATTTCACTGTGGCCCACATAAAGATAATACTAGCAACTACAATGTCACATTTGAACTTGGCCTACCTGCTGTGATTGCTGCTCATGTTCCCGGTGGGGGGCCTGTGAATATGCTTGCCAGCTTAGATGCTCATGCACCATCCTCTATGCCAGTGATGGCGAACCTTGGCACTCCAGCTGTTTTGGAACTACAAGTCCCATGAGGCATTGCAAGGCTCTGACAGCCACAGACATAACTCCCAGAGGCAGATGCATCTTGGGATTTGTAGTTTTGGCACAGCTGGAGTGCCAAGGTTCGCCACCACTGCTCTATGCAGTCTTACAAATACACAGGCATCAAACTTTCCTTATTACTTGTCACAGATGTGGAACAAGTGTAAAAGTCCACTGATTGCATGTGTGCTTAGGGTTGGTGGAAGGTGGCGGTTTCTGTATTTCCATCCTGACAGACTCCCCTTTATTTTAGTTCCCTATCTTTTCTGCATTGGACTGTTTGGCTAAATGTTGTCAACATTTACATACTGAAACTTTTTTTTTCTACTAACAGTGTATGTACTAAGGGCAAAGATTCTTCAAGCAAGAAGTCCAAAAGTAAGAAGAAATAAACGCGCTGATAAGCGGAAGGCAACAACCTTACTGATGTAGCCACATACTGGACATAATATATTACTATGAGAGCTTTTTTGGATGCATAGGGCTGCCATTATTTTTGTGAAGTGACCAAGTGCAGAAACTGTGCAACACATGGAAACAAGTTTGTTGGATGTCAGTATTGTAGAAATATTAATTTGAAGTTCATGATTGTACTGGTCTGTATAAAGATTTTGTATTGTTTGTAATCCTGTATTTAAAAAAAAAAAACATTTTAGCAGTATTTCAGTGATTGTTTTCTAGACACATTTGTCCTGATATTGTTAGTGGTCATGCAGCTCCTGCTCATTCTATGGGAGTTTAACCACTTCTGGACCATAGGACATACATCCTAATTCATATCGGTTTTGAGAACAGGTGGAGGGCTTTAGAGTACAAGTGATCTAGGCAGCTGTAGAGCCCAGCTGATCATACTGAAAAATGAAGTGACCTAGGCAGCTGTAGAGCCTGCCTGTCTCCCCCCCCATACTGAAAAATGGCCTGGACAGCAGGGGGGGTTGTAAACACCTGGTCTTCAAGTGGTTAAAGCAGAAGTGCCAGGCAGAAAAAAAAAGTGGGCCCCCAGGAGCTTTTAGCCTTAGTAAAAGTAGGTGGCAGACTTACCTGCCAAAGCAATCCCCTGATTGGCTGGGCCCTCATCTCTGTGCTGCATATACCTGGCACAGTGGAGGGGTAATACCAACAGGCATCTAGCTGTTTTTATGGCAGAAAAGTGAACTTAACCAGTTCAAAAACAAATTGAAGCTTCTGTAATGTTAGTCAACACTCTAATGAAGGCTACTCGTTGAAGGCACTAGTTTTAGTCTTCAGAGACTGGCTCAATTGCACTGCAGATAACACAATAGCTGTGGGAAGCATCACACAGCAGAGCCTGTGCCATTCCAAACAGGGCCCTGTTTGGGTCAGTGGGTGGATACTTTGCATTGATGTGGAGATAAATGTAATCCAATTACAAGTCACTTATGTGAAACACTTGAATTAGAATTTATTCTGACAGATCTAGCACAGCATTTTATTTATTTTTTGGTAGAGAACCCAGCTCAGCAGCCTGTAGACAGGTGTGGAATGCATATCACCCAACACCTGCCGTTCCAGAGGCCAGTCAGGTTGTTTTGTTGCCAATTACATAGAAAACTGAGGGACAGCACCCTTAAAACTAAACACTCTTCCCTGTTTTAGCAAGAAGTCAAATAGAAGAATAGCATGAGGGAAGCCATGTACTGGACGCTTAAGAAAAAGATTTTATACCAAGTGCAAAAATCCTATATCCTCCATTGTTCATTCAGGGACAGCTTGATAATATTTAGGGGCATCCAAAAGCAGTCTAAACCAAGGGATTTAAATAGTGATGGATGTCAACAGCACACCATGGTTCAATCTTCAGGTCCAGATCTGGAGATGTGGTGCTAGGCATGCAGTGCATTTTTAATGCATTTATGTGTTCCAGTTTTTGGTTGGAGTGGGGCTTCAAGTATGTTAGCTAGAGCGGAAGCTAACGATTATTTTCCAAATCGATTAGTTAGCCGATTAATCAGTTAAATAAAATACATTTTAAAGAATGGCTCCAGTGATGGGACTACTAGTTTGTAGAGATTGTAGTCCATCACAGGAGCAAGCTTGAAGCGGTGGAAGTAAAAAAAGAAAAGTGTGGTGTAGAATATAGTGAAATGAAAAGTGTAAAATTATACAGCAATGAATGCAGAATGGCACCGGCTATAGAGGACTCAAACCCAGCTACAGTACATTATACAGCACAATTTAGAATACCACCAGCTATAGAGGAATACAACAAATCCCAGCAAAAGTACATTATAGCTGGTGGTATTCTGCATTGCACTGTATAATGTACTACTATTGCTGGGTGTTGTAGTCCTCTATAGCTGGTGGTATTCTGCATTGCGCTGTATAATGTATTCTTGAATTTGTAGTCCTCTATACAGCGCAATGCAGAATACCACCAGCTATATGAGTACAAGTCCCAGCAATACATTATACATACAGTGTACAATGTATTGCTGGGATTTGTATTCCTATGTATAATATACAGCACAATATACCATCAGCTATAGAGGAATACAAATCACAGCAATACATTATAAAGCACCATGGGGGGGGGGGGAGGGAAGTGCAGGCTTACCTGAGCAGTCTTCCAGCAACTTTTTTCTGAGATCGGGCTTTTCTATCAGCCCCACACCTGCTCCTCCTTAATTCATGGATTTGGGCAGGCGGTGAGCGTGAGGCAGGGAGGAGGTGCAGAGCGTGGATGTGGGCGGGCAGATCTGGAGCGCAGCGTGTGTACAGGGCCAACCAATCGGAAGCTGATATAATCGATGATTGAAAAAGTTGTCAACTTTTTCAATCAGATTAGTTGTTGCAGCCCTAATGTTAGCTGCAGTGCATTTAACACGTTGGTGCATTTCCAGACTGGATTGCGCTCGTGAGAACTGTAGCCCATAAAACAGGGATATTTTGGGTGCATGGATCTGGTCTGGACATAGTGTGAACAAGCCCTCAGGCAGTGATTGATGCACACCACTCTTGTCTGATTGCATCAGGGTCTCTTCCTTGGGCATGACAAAGTGTTATATTTCATGAGCTAAACACACCAAAGTGCAGTAACCAGTCAGAAAACAGGCCTGATGTGCAGAGGTGGGACACACAAAAGGGGCATCTTTCCTAGTGGACAAATTTAGTAAATTTTAAAACAATTGATGAGTAATACTCGCAAAAGTGAATAGAAATAGAGCCTTATATGACAGAGCATGGAACTATCAAACCAGGAAAGGGTGTCTGATGAAGGGGGCATGACCCCAGAAATGCATCAGAATCTGACCACCCCCCCACTCAATGCATTCAATCAAAGCCATCAGCACATGATTCAACAGCTTAGGAAGTCACTACATTTTTTTTTCTGTTGTCATAGGGTAGTTCAGTTAAGGGCTCTGCTCACTGCACAATATTTGTTTTAGTCTATCTATAGGCACCTTTTAGCACATCTTCCAGCTGTCAAAAATCTACACCAACACGAGATCAGTTTTCCATCCCAGTGATTGGACAGAGTAAATCGGTATGTCATATTGGGTGTGTGCTTCAGAGGCTATTTTGAGATTGGCCAGGTTACCAAGCAGGCTGCTTAGTTAGGCTGTGGGCAGCCTGTTAAGAAGGTGGCCATACACTTTACAACCATCGCCAGACCTTAGTCTGGCAATGGTTGTAAAGTAATTTAAAAACCGTATGATCTGCCCATCTTGGCCAGGCAGATCGTACTTGCGATCATCCTCAGGGGGGCGGGCTTCCAATGACCGCAATGCTGAATGGGCAGTGTGTGGCGTTGATCTTACGATCATGCTATAAACCAGCCAAAAATTGTACGATTCTCAGCTGGTTTTCTAGCATGCTCCTAAGTCAAAAAGACATGCGACTGTACAGTAAAAACGGTTGCACGCCTTCCATACACTTTGCGATAATCACACAGTGTATGGGCACCTTTAGACACTTCCCAAGCTGCTGAATCATGTGCTGACAATATGGAGGCCCTGCTGATGGCTTTGATTTAATGCATTGAGTGGGGCTAGGTCAGATTCTGATGAAGGTGCATAACACCAGGAACATCGGTGCAGCTGTAATTTGCTTTTATCCTGGTTTGATGTTAGAGCGCCATGCTCTGTAATATAAGGCTCCATTTCTATTCACTTGTATTACTCTTATCATCAATTGTTTTAAACTTGAATAAATTTGTCTGCACTAGGAAATGTGCCCAGTTTGCTTTCTTTCTAGATCTTGCAGTCTCCCTGGCTGGAGTGGGGCAGCGACCTGCAGAACTCTACCATTAACCCTCCAGTTGATCAGTACACTCTGGCACTTCATTTGGTGATGTTTTAGATTTCTGATTGCATCCAGACTCCCGGCTTTTAGCTGCCAGAAGTCTTCAGTTTTGTAGTGCTAGCAGTCAGCTTAAGGCCTCATTCACACTGCTGTACCATATGCAACACATGCAAATAAATGGCTCCATACACATAGCCACATATGGAGCCATATATTTGCGTAGCATATATGCACAAATAAATGGCTCCATACACAGCCACGTATGGAGCCATATATTTGCGTAGCATATATGCGCAAAACACAATGGACTAGAGATGTGTCTGGGCAGCGTATTGACATACACATGCATACAGCACATTACAAATGATGCATTCTGGGATTGCATATAGTGCATGCATATAAATACATGGACATACACGATATACAATTTTGCTCCTGCATTGTGTGTGAATGAGGCCTTACAGTAGAAACATTCTGGCATAATCAGCTGGCACCTATGAAAACAATTGCCCTACACATGTTGTGTATTGCTGCACATGCCAGAGCGAGCAATAGTTACACACATCTCTAAACTGATCCTGTAGGGGCTTTTTTTTTTAAGTGTTGTCTATGGACTTTGTGGTACCAAGTCCTGTTGGTTTCATGGACACAATTTTTTTTTTTAGCCTGGGCATCTATTTACTTATAACTTAGAGGGACTATGTTTTAGAGGAACTAAATTTAACACTTTAATACATTTGTTAATGAGTCACACTAAATGTTGTGCACCATAAACATTTGCAACTGCCACCATTTTAATCTATAGGGTCTTGGCTTTCAGAAAATACATGGGGGGGTTTTTGGTAATTTTCAGGCCTACAATGTGAATTATAACTTCTGCAAAAAAAAAAATATAGGAGTCTTTCCTTAAGGGGTTAAGTCATGTTACTTGAATGCATTTTTAACAAAAATGCATCACTCAGCTGTAGGTCCCAATCATCTGATTTCATACTGACATCATCCTTCCTTCTGGAGGGGGGCTACTTCTGTTCCCCATTTGTAAGATTTATAGCTATTCAATCAGTAGTGCTCCATGTTAATGTCAAAAGGTAATGTCAAAAGGTAGTGCCAGAGGAAGTTTTACATAAACCCTTAGCAGCACATAAAATTATACTTTTCTGGTTGGTCTAAATCAGTTTAGCTATGGCCTGAAAGCCTTAAAATGGCAAAACTCATTGAGATATGAAACGTTTACAATCTGCTTCAGTACCATTTTATTTGAAAAGATCTTGATTCCAGAAGCTTGACCATCCATTTTTTACAACAGTCACAATTTAACATGTGCCTTAGACATTTACAATACAGATCATTAAAACCCCCAGAAGAATTTTAAGGTCAAAAAGTTAGAGGCATCAAAACCAGGTCACATACAAGGACATGCTACTATCCTACCATGGGCCTTGGTGCCGTTTATGGAAACAGACTGAATATTGCAGTTATTTCCCTTACATACATAATGCATACCTGCCATTTACACTATAGGAAACTCTTAAGACTGTACACCATATAAAATAGTATTTATGCACATTTCCATTAAGGAACAGCAAGTTATACTGCTGCCTAATGGGAGGTTTGAACACTGGCAACAAAATGTAGGCTAACCCAGGTAACTGCTATAAACACAAACATGCTGCAGATAGTAATTGGTACATAACAGCATGATCATAAACAGATGGGACCAGTTTCTCGATGGTTCCCAAAAGACTAGGGAAAAAATATTTTAAAAATATATATAAAAATAGATTCTTACTCCTACTGAGACACAGGAAGTCCTACTATTTACTATTGCTCCATGTTGGATTGTTTTGAACAAACAAACTGTTGCAGGCCCAATGTGATGACCTGGGAACTGTGTGCAGCCCAAGAGCTACTCGGGGACTAGTATTTAAAGACACCAGGCAAGGCTGAGTTTCTTGAACTTAGAGCATCACCACCATAGGAAAACCATTGTCCAACCTCAAATAGGTGAGAATTCTTGTTAACCCCTCAATGACCAGAAAGCAAGGCAACAGTACAGGAAGTGGTTGTGCTCACCATGGTTATCTATACTTTGAATACTGGCAGAGAAGTGGCATAACATGAGAACTATATACAAAACAGATGTTAACCATGTACAAGGGCACCAAAGACCCGGCAACCTAGGTAGCCAATGGTTTTAGTAGGTCATAGGGGCAGCAGAAAGGCACATTTCAAAGTGGACCTTTCATTTGTCTGGGGTGGCAGTGGTAACCACTTAACCCTGCACAGCAGAACTAAAGTAGACCGACTTTTAGATATGCATGGCTATAGGTTTGGTAGCTTGTAGAAGCTGCCTACATGTCAGACCACTGGTATTATCCTGATATTAGATTAGTCTAGTTACGCAAATGTAACCCCCACTTTAAGCATTTAAGCGTAATTGCAACATGAACCAACTGGAGTGTTTCCACACCTAAATTTTTCATGGCAAGGCACAGCCTCCAATGCATAAAAAGTAGATTACCAAGACCTATACATTCAGAGGACACTGAAATAGAAAACTGCACCAATTTGTGAAGACCTCAACTGCCATGGTCAGCAAGTAGGGCTTCTCCATTAACTGCCACGTCAGAAAGCCCCAGTCAAAACAAATCAAGTTGCCATTTTCATTAAACTGAAGCAATAAAAGCCCTCGTGAACCCCATTAGGACTTTACATAATGCTCAAACTAACACTTGTTTAGCTGTTTCGTAACATTTATTGTCAATAACAGTGATTTATAGAGTTTATAAACAAATATGACAACTGCTTGGTAAGTGCAATCTGCACAAACAGCTTTATAAAAGAGCATAGCTAAGCAAATATCTAAAACATACATAAAATTTACAAAGTTTAAAACCATAAAAACAAACTTAAAAAAACTTTGCCTCATAATTCTGTTCAGATCCCCGATGCCTGAATGAGTTACAAACACAAAGTTTCCATAATAGAAAAATAACTGTACATCATGTGCTTTTTGTCCATATACATTAGAAAAGTCCAACCTTTAAGATTATAAAAATATAGAAAGGGACTCTGGAGGCTCAATTGTTGATACCCCTTGGTACCTGAAACAAAGGGAAAAGGGAAATTAGTAACAAGAATTATTGAAGGGTAAATGAAAAAACAGTAAGCCTTAGTTCATATACTGTCAAGTTCTATAATATTTAGGTAACAAATGGACATAAGCTAAAAAAGGCATATTTACCAGGTTTCTAAGAAATACAAATTAAATACTGAAAGATATCTGATCACCCTGCCAGAAATTCAGTCAGCTCAAAAACTTCCTTTAGGGGTTGACAACACTGCGTGCAAATAATGGCATCTGATGGGGGAGGGAGACCGTGAACATTAGCATGAAATGTGCAGAACTAGCTGAGAACTTAACCAGAGCTGAATACACCGCTTTGGATTCCATGACATTAGTGGAAGAGTTGTCAACCAACAGAAAGTTATGAGAAAGTTAGGGATCACAGACTTCTGTATTTGCAGCACTAGAGAGCTGTGCTAACAAACAAAAAAGTTAGGATGCCATTGTTGACCACTTAAAAATGCTAGCTGCTTGGCAGTCTACAAATGTTTTACACATGAAACTATTGCAAATATGTAGGGAATAAAGCCAGGACCAATGACTCAAGGTACTACGCCATTAGTCAGCATGAAAGCCTAACCGTGGCATTTTTTTGGGTGGCATGGAGATATCAGCAAACTCTTTAGTCGTTTGAGAAATATGGAGGCAGTCACTGCCAATATGCTGAGACCCTAGCAGTGCAGCTGTTATGCCACTCTGGCATAAATACTAAGGAAATCTTCACTTTTGGCAAGCTGCTGGTTCAGAAAAGTAGTTCAAATCTACATACTTTCTGAATCAGTAACTCAATTACAGCTTACCAAATCGCTTGATGTGGACCGTTTTCCCCACAGCCAAGTACAAAATGAATTGATCTAGCCAAAATCCCAGTGTCCAAAATCCAGTGCCCTTGCAACTTCCTGTGCATTTAACAGATTTTAGATGCATCAGCTTTCCCAGCCATCTTGTGATCTACAACACCCTTTTCTCCTATGCAACGGAAATTAAGATAGGTTTGTAGTAGTCATAAAAGAGAAGCCTAGGGTAACTGATCCCTCACAGTGCATCGAGTGTTGTCACTTTAGGACAGCAAATGCATTACTTGCAGGATCAGCAAGTGAAAACAGAAAAGCCTGGAAAAGGTAAACTAATGCAGCCACCATATGTAAGGACTGTTCTTTTTAAAATTTATTGCAACTCAAAAAGCCAAATTTGCATTACAAAGTCTAGCAGCCTCCCATCTCTAATCAGCAAATGTTTGTCTTTTAATATACCATCTTCCCTCCATTTTTTGGATGCCAAGCTATGCAGCAAAATAGTTGCCTGGGATGGGTTGAGTCACAAAAATGCTTCTGTACATGGCCGATACAAGCCCTTTATTGTATTCCCCAGCTCTGCAGATATCCAATACAGACTGCCAGCAATTCTACCACTAGGTTAGTTCTTCCCACCCTTTGTAGAGGAACTGCACTAAAAGAACTATCGGGTAATCTTTATCCCAAAGTTCTCTAGGATCACATAAGGACATATACCAACATCCTCCTGTGACCCAAAGCTCAGTACATATTGCCTGCTATATACTGAGTGCTGCAGTCAGGATGGATCCCCCACAATACTGTTAGATCTCAACCCAGCTGGCCGACAACAGGCTCTGCCCATCTAGAGGCAGAGCCAGCTGTGCCCACCCCGTCTATTCCTCCAGTGAGAGCTTGTGGATCGGAGAGGGGTGACCATGTCACTGCCCCACAGGGAGATCAGGAAGTAAGCGACGGTATGTGGTTGCTCACTTTCCCATGTAGACTTGATGTGCCAGTTTTAATGTTGCATGTCGGCACCAACTATGAGGCTTTGTGCAAATCACACCTCATAGTTCTCCCCTTAAACTAACCATCTAACAGTTAGATACACTGGCCTACTGCCTTAGAGAACATCCGCTGCAGCATGCATTCATCCTGCCAATCTCCCCTCAGTGCTTCCAGCCCAGGCCCGCAGTCTGAGGTAGGGTTAATTTTTTTTTTTATAGAATCTCACAGCACCTTTAGATTTACAAGGACCTATAGTTCTACTGGAAAGAAACTACAGGAATAGAAAGGCTGCAAGAGGTCCTGGCATCATGTGTTCAGCCAACAATTCTCCCCATATACAAAATGTAGTGTACCTGTAAAACCCTCCCTTGTGTGGACCTCAAAATGCCCCAAGACTGCAACTAACATCTTTGATGTGGAATCAGCAGCCCCAACAGTCACTCAAGAATCACTAATGTATCCCCATTCACTGTTCCCTTGGGTGCTACACAACAGAAGTGTGAAGGGAGGAGCTGTGCCAGCACAGACCATCAGATACTCCAGTTGAAGGCAATGTGCAAGAAAGAAACTGACTTTCTAGAGTGCCAGTTCCCTAGCAAGCTCATAAGCACATTGAAAGTCAAAAAAAATAGGCTTATGGAAAGGTCACTGCAAGCAATACAACCAATTTTTGGCACCTTTAGCTGCTAAATTGTGTCTCCTTTCCCACACTTTTTTTTTACTAAAAACTGGTGGCAAAATCTTAAGGAAAATGTAATTCGTTACTGGACAAGTACAATTCTTCAAAAACTAGTTGTCTAGCCGTCTTACAACCCAGGCTTAAAGGCAATTAATAGCCATGCTGGGACCTTAAGTGCATGTTCAGCAAATGTGTAGATTTACTTACTTTGCATTCTTGTATTTCTCACGCACGGCTTGTTGCTGGTGAGTGGATACAGAAAGATAGGTGCGATATAGATCCAGGATGCAAGGTTTAAGACTTTCTAAGGAGTACGTTGTGAACTGGGCCAAAGATTCTGGCTATGGAGAAGAACAAGCCAATTTTAAGTTAATGACAACATTTGGAACACCTTTATATATTAAAAAACCCAACCACCAAACCAAGCTAGTCTTCAAATCAGACCCAAAAGATAATCCAACCAAAAGATAATCCAAAACTACAAGCTATACTTGCCTGAGAATTTACAAATGTCAAAGCACACTGGGGAAGTTTCTAATATTACTCATCTAAATAGTTTAAAGACTCCCCCAGATCAAAAATTTGCCAGCCATGTTTAGACCATCTTGAATTGTGTTGTGATTGTAATGTGATTGTAATGTCTTACTTATATTGTAAAGCGCTGCGCAAACTGCTGGCACTATACAAATCCTGTATAATAATAGACCCATTTAAGTTTAACATGTCAGAATTGTGGGCAAATTAAACAGGTCTTCAGTGAAACTTATGTCAAAATGGTCTGAAGAACGTACACGTTTCAGTCTTTTCTGTAGAGACAGCTTAGACCTCTTCCTTATTACTACCAAAGGGGAGGGCAGCCTAAAAACCTCCCGTGTATTTGCAGTTTGAATTGCCCAGTATTCCCAAACCCAAACTTTAAAGACGTTTTAGATTGCCAAGTACATACCCATGTTTCTTCGTTTAGTGTGAAATTTGCAATGACGAAAGCTGATGCAGCAATAACCGACGGCAAGTATCGGAGGAAAGGGTCTGAGTCTATTAGGCTGAGCTCTCCCAGATACTGTAAATAGAAAGACATGCGTTACTTGCAGTATTTGTAGGGGATATATTTAGCAAGCTTATATTGCAGTATTTGTACACATCAACATATGATCCTCTTATACTATGCCAAAGCTTTGAAAGATTTATAGATCTACAAGGAAGCTCATAAGACCACATACGAGACACTGTAGTCATTCTATCCCACAAGCAGTGCTAGCTCCATGGCAATTATGTCACTGGGGCATGCTGCATAGCTGTGATCTATCCTGGAACACCATCTCCATGGGTTTAGCAGGGTTAGTTAGTTGCTTTGGCTATGACTGCCACCAGCAATTGCAACAGGATTTTCCCTAGATTAAATGGTCAAGTTCTAAAGAGTAAAGACAAGTAAAATGCAAAGATAGGTTTTTAGCTTAACACGTGTATGCTTAGTGAGGACTGTGGTTAAAAGTCCTAGGCTGTACATCAGGCTTGAATCTGTCTAAATACCCAAACTGACATGCAGACCTAATGCCAGATCCATTTAGGAGCTGGCACTAGTTGGCAAAGCATAGTGCCAATTGTGAGATGTCCAGGCTCTACACAGCAAGCAGGCACACAGGAATTTAAAATCAAATCCAGTGACTGTTTTACACTTAACATGTCAACTGAACACCGTTACAGATAATATAGCCAAGATGCACGCACATGTAAATTCAGATTTTGCACAAATCTTTAGGGAAAGCCTGCAAGCTTGTTCCCCGCGTAACTAAAAGTGAATCTTCGACACCACAGGAAAAGAGATGAAAATGCAATTTTAGAATCCCTTTAGAGTGTTAGTCCAGCCAAACTAAAATTGTGTGTATCAGATATAGGGCTGGATCAATCCTTGCCTTCCGTCTTTTTATATACACCGAGTGCGCAACCTCTCACCAGTGTTCTAATCTCATGCCATCAAGATTTCTTCAGCTTTATAAGACACTAATACTGGTGCTACCTCAACACATTTATTCCAGTCCTTAGTGGTTTTAGGTGTGCCACTTTAGAACACGTGCATTTACAAATAACCCATCATGTGACTGTACACCAACACCTACCATGCACAAGCTTTCCATTTTAGAAGACACAGGATGGAGGCGAAAATACTGATTGAGGTATTGTAGGATGGTTGGAGCAGCAAGGTCAAAAGACAGAACTTTAAGAACCAAATGTTCCATTTTAAGAACCTGTTTCTTGTTGTAAGTGTCATCAGTTATGTAAACAAATTCTGCTACTTCAGGAGGGTAGATCTCTTCAAATTTCCTACATTAGCAGAAACAAGTCTGTTAGAACTCAAGTTTAGGAAAAGTATTTTTTTTTAATACATAGATTAAAAATACTTACGATGCCAAAAGCATAGCAGCAGTGCCAACCAATTGAAGCTTTCCTCGTAGTACAGACATTGATGACAAGAATCTGTCAATGTAGTTCACAGCCAAATAAAGAGTCTCATTCTGCAGCTTGTACTCTTCACCAACTTCAACCAGCCAGTCAACAAGGATAGCGCGCATGTTATTAGTTATATCAGGCTGCTTCTGCATGTAGCCAGACTTGGGTTTACACTTTATCTGTAGGTAGGAAGAAACAAGATCTTAAGGCAATAAGTTAACTTACATATGCAGCTGAGAACAGGGCAGATATGAATGGACTCATAAGCTGTATATAGCAATTAGATTTTTAAAAGTAGCTTTACTAAACCGGGTTAGGGGAGTGGCAGAACCACCGCACTAAAGCGGCAAGTAAAAATAGACTGTGGCACTATGAAAATTTGCTTCACTGCTCCCGATAACATTAGTCTGAAGTCTACTTTCCCGTGCTGCCAATCTTATGTCAAATCTATAAGCAACTGTAAACACAGCAAACTCAGGTCTCCAGCTTCCAGTAGCCCTATAGAAAACCCTGAATATCTGGGTATGCAGGAAACATCCTCACTCCTTCGCACAAGCCATCAGAACAGAGCACTGTCACATGTGCTTGTCAAGCCCTTATTAGATCTTGAGCTTAACACAAGGCTTTTATTTAAGAGATTGATACAGATCTCCCTCTAGTGACCACATTTTTTTAAACTTGGAAGAGTTTTTTTAATTCAAGAGTTGCATTGCTTTAATGGACCATTAAAATGAACACCTGCAATTAAAAAGTAGCGTGCACATACTCCTCTGCAATTAAAAAGTAGCGTGCATCTTGGAAGAGTTTTTTTAATTCAAGAGTTGCATTGCTTTAATGGACCATTAAAATGAACACCTGCAATTAAAAAGTAGCGTGCACATACTCCTCTGCAATTAAAAAGTAGCGTGCACATACTCCTCTGCAATTAAAAAGTAGCGTGCACATACTCCTCTATAGCCTAAAGTATCGAGTTCTCCTAAGGGGGGGCTGGGCTTTAGGCCAACTTAAGACATTGGATCAGAACACCACTGAAAGCTTGCAGACCGACATACCCCTGTTGGGAGTCACTTTAAAAATCTTTGTAAAGAGGTTTGTTCATTAGTCAGGACACTGAATTACCTCCATTTCCCTGAGATAAGTGTGAATCTCCTCTGCATAATCTAGAACTTCACTGCTACTGACCACCTTTTCTTCCTCATCCACAATTGACATATCCATTGGAGAGTCTAAGAAATCAGGGGACGAGATAAGCACAGAAAGCAACACTTGTGGCTTCTTGCCATGCAATAGAAAATGCAATTTATACAGCAAATACAGAAAAACAAACCCACAAATTATCTTTAACATTTCTTAAAGTTAATAGATTTGAATATGAAATCTTCAGAGCTTAACAAAAGCAACCAATGCTTAAGTTTACAGACTGTCAGAGCTATGGTTTAATGTGAAATGTGGTTCATAAGGTTTTCCTTCACTCCAACGGTGGCCATACACTTTACAACCCTCGCAAGACTTGTCTTGAGGGTTGTAAAGTAATTAAAAAAAAAAAAAGTATGATCTGCCCATCTTGGACAGGCGGATCATACTTGTGATCATCGCAAGCCTGCCCCGCGGAGGTGCGGGCTTCCGATGACCACAATGCTGAACGGGCAGTGTGAGCAAACCGGACCGTTCGGCATTTGTCTCCCGAGCATGCCACAAAACAGCCGAAAAATCCTACGATTTTCAAACATGCTCGTTAGACAAAAGACATGTGGTACAGTAGAACCGGTCACGCGCCTCCCATACACTTTGCGATTATCGTAGGACAATCGCACAATGTATGGGCACCTTTATTTAGGACAAAAACATGAAGCTTGGGAACATTCCCCAGCTGCCCTCCCCTTATATGAAAGGCAGGGTTCTTCTCCCTGCAGAATTCTGTATTTTAATTTCATAAGGCTGTGCTGCCTCTGGGTCATTCATTTACAGGCTTTGGGAATGAAAAGTCTGAACGTCCCATCCTGTAATCACAATAAATGGACTCTGATCTTGCATGTCTGTCTGGGCACCTTAACATCCAATACATATCCAGTGCTGAAAGCATACCAATTGATTTTACAATGGATGCTGCTCCTTGTTTAAAGGTGCCCTGAGCACTGGTCCCGATATCCTGATTAAGGGTGGCTACTTTCCCTTGCAGGGTCCCATAGAGCCACCCATGTGCGTGCTAGCAAGATGCGTTTCCAGAGACAGCAAGGCAACACCCGACCTACATATTTCCAGACATGTAGATGGGCAGATGCTTGACTACACCGTTCCTTGTGACTGTTTACTGGACGTTCATGGAAACTGAGCTGAGAGTTGGAGTTAGCTGTTTGGAAGAGTGATGGCTGTATGTGCTAGGACAAACATTTTATGGAATTGTGCTAGGCAAACTGCCAGTTTGTTTTATCTGGATTCATTATTAAAAAAAATATAGAATAATGTTTGAGTTTATTTTAGAGATTTCAAAACATTGCACCTGCTGTTAGAGTGAAAGCCAGAAGCATTATAGCAAAAAAGTAAAGGCCATTTGGTCTGTAATACATGGCAGGTGTATTAGTGCAGCTGCCCATGTCAGGATCTGTGACCAGATCTACAAGCACCGCAGCTACCATGATCAGCTTTACCTTACCATAGCTAGTAGGAACTATGGGGATTTCTATGGGTTCCAGAGGTTTCCTTTGCCCGAGAGAAATGACCACTTTATTCAGCTGTTTTAGCTGCTCATCTTGCGCAGGCTTTTTTGCGGCCGGCTGCTTCCGATAGTTCGCACAGTCTGGTTGATCTTCATGGATAGCAAAGGTAGCTTGCTTGACAGCAGCTTTTCCAGCTGGTACCTTGCCATGATTTTCATCGTTAACACCCAAGTGATTGCGTGGAGCAAGAAGCTGAAACGAGATATGGAGAGGCTAGTTAATCTAGCAGCATAAATGCCACATAGGGCTCTTGCACACATTAAAATACTCCCTTTAACACTGATCTTTCCATCAGAAAAAAAAAACAAACAAAAACACACAATTTAGTACATAATTATATTCATCCATGTAGCGTGTTTAGAGGTGTAAGTGCACAAACCCTATTGTTGGGAATATCCCCTTATATTGTAAGCTCTGAACAGCAGGGCCCTCCTGTATTGAAACTGTACTGTCTCCATTTTGTACAGCACTGTACAAACTGCTGCTATATCAATTAGCTACTAGAATGAGTTTACAAACATTGGCATGCATATGTATATAAATTCTCTTTTAGATTGTAAGCCCTCACGGGCATGGCCCTCCTAACCATCTTGTCTTTTGATTGTAAAATCATCCTTATATTGTGAAGCGCTTCACAAATTGTTGGCGCTATATAGATCCTGTATAATAATAATGCCAGGAAGCTCATCTGAACACACAATATGGGCTTTGTTAATGCCCCTGAAATGTTGCTTAAAAATACAGAATGCCACAAGGCACATAGACACATTGGCCAAACTAGAGCCATGCTCAGAGGTATTATAGAAAAAAAATTACCTCCAAGAGTGTACCCATGTGCATGAGGCCATGTTCTAAAAACATACCTTTGAAAAGCCTGAGCTTATATGGACATCTAAAGCTCACCACACATTACAAGTTGGATTGTACAATCTTTAGATCTACCATGTAGATCAAGGACCTGTCTGATTGGATAGGTTAGTTTTTTTAAGTGAAGTTGATTGGCCCCATGTACAGTGACCCCAATACAGCATCAGCTCCCACATGAGAAATATTTGGATGACTTCCATCACAAGGTGGTTCAATTAAGAGATATCAGCCAGGCACATGTCCTCCCCCCAGCAGACAGACACTGACAAAGGTCACCGCTTACACAATGAACTGCAATTTCATTTCTAGAAGGGGCAGCCTCTAACACTGCACTAGGCCAGTGCACTGAATGCAGTGTGCGATTACAGCTGGGGGAAAGAATGGCACACAGGGAAGTTTAATTGATCAGTATTGGAGGGAAAGGGTCGGCCAGCTAATCGATAGGCTCGGCACTCCCTGGACGATAGTCTCTGCACTCCCCGATCATCCCTTAGCACGGTGCAGCCAGGAATTTAACCCTGTCCATGCTGGGCCATATCCCACCCCCACAAACCCGTTATGGAGCCAGCAGCAGGACACCGGGCGATGATCTATTACCGCTCGGAGCGCGCTGCTCAGGTTAGCACATTACACAGATTAGGAAGGAAACCGGACGGCACGGGATCCTCTCCTAGGAGGGAACATACCGACGGTGGCTGCTGCTGCTTTCCTCTACCATGAGCTCCACGTAGCCCCCGATTCTCCTGCAAGACCCCGAGCACGGTGCGGCCTCCAGCTTGCTGTAGCATCTGCTTCCTAGGGTGGACGTTCTCCTGATTCTCATCCCGCAGCACAAACTGCGGCATCTTGCAATGGAAGCTGGGATAAGGGAGGGAGGGCGCGCTGATACCCGACCCTCCTTTTCCTTGTACGATCCGGAGACAGAAGACTTACAGGAGGCCCGCTCTCACCCGACCACCAGCCCGCTCTGTGCTTTTCCTCCGGCCGCCTGCGCCCGCCACGCTCTCACTTTGTCAGACAATTCGACTCTTGCGCGCTGCAGCGGACACAGGCTTCTCAGTTCAAGTAGCCCGCGACTATTGAAATCAGCCAATCACAGCACAGCGCGGGTCAACGTCACCAGGGCTACGGCGGCCTGGAAGGCAAAAAGCCAGCAGAAGAAAAGCGAGATCAGCTGTGCGTGACGTCAGAGGCGTTTCCTTTAGCTGAATGAATGATGATAGCCAGTAATGGTCTCTAAGTGTAATACAAAAATTAGGAACCTTCACACAAACTGGGACACCACCCCTATATATGCAATATATATCAAAAAAAGGGGGAAAGAGAAAGAAAGGGGCTTTGTGGTGACCACTGGAGAATAGCAGGGAATTGATCCAATAATAAAGTCAATTGATTCATGTATATAATAAAATTCCATTTTTAATGTACTCAATTCATAATGTCTATACATATAAATATGCTAAAATTCATCCATATAAAAAACCATAAATGTATACACCATAAATAACCTCCCTGGAACCCACACAGAAACCATGATTATAAATTCATATATTGGTCATTGCCCTCATTGTATTCATATCTTATTTGCATTTTATTATATATATGAATCAATTGACTTTATTATTGGATCAATTCCCTGCTATTCTCCAGTGGTCACCACAAAGCCCCTTTCTTTCTCTTTCCCCCTTTTTTTGATATAAATGGTCTCTAAGTGGTCTAAAGTCACATACCACCGGTTATGAACCGGGAATAATTACACTTCTATGTCTAAACATGTGGCTCGTAAGTGCATTGTGGGTGTTTCATATTATTAGAGCCTAGTTTTACTCATGTTATCAGTGAGATAGGAAGATCAGCAGCATGCCTGTAATGACCCTCAATGCATTTGTTCAGTTTGAGTGACCCAGTTTGGTGGCAGGTTCACTATTATCTATGTGTATGTAACAGTCTGTGCATTGATTACAGTATAAATCTTCCACCCAGACTTACACAGGGCAAATGCCTTTGGCACGGCATTCCCGCCACTAGATGGGGCCGAGGAGCTTAGGAATTTCCTTGGCTCCATCTAGTGGCGAGAATGCCATGGGATTGGCATTTGCCATATGGGTGGGTGGAAGATTGATGAATCAGCCCCTCTGTGTGCAAACGCTAAGGCCGCATTCACACTGTTGTGCTGTGTTATGTCATGCGTTATTATGTGTTGTGGCAGCTCGTTTATTTGCCTGCCTATCTCACCACAAAAAGGGCGCATACACTACTTTGTGCAATGCAGCACACTACGTGATATGGTAGTGTGTTACATTGCTTTGTGCCGTGCTGCAATGTAGGTGCATTGGGGTGACTTATGTATCTCACATGCTCCCCTCTCAGACACTGCAGCTCACAGTGGGAGTATCTCAGCACAGAGGAAGTGCTGTCAATCCAGAAAGCAGTGTTCAGGACTAAGTAGGTGTGGTCAGGTGCTGATTGACAGGCTACAGCCTTGTGAATCAGCAATGATAATGTTGATAGTCACGGCCCCTGCAACATTTTTTTTTATCCCACTGTAGTGCAAGCAGACACAGCCTACACGAGGGCGACAACTGTGCTCAGATTTCAGGAGCAGTGCAGTATCATTGTCACCCCATCACAGGAAGGTGATCACGTGCCAGGATCAACAGGTACTTGTGGAGCTTTGCGGGGGGACTAGGAGAAGACTGTAAGTGCAGATGCACTTACGATTAAATTCTGCAGCACATATGTTTAATGGAAGGCCATAGTTGTACTATAAAGTCCAATTCAGCAAATGATATTCCAAGTGTATCAAAACATAAGATGTGCAAAGTCTTACATTTCTTTTATTTTAGAAAGCAGCCACAGTCTGAGTAGAAAAGCCGGACCCTTGGCAGCGTGCTGCAGAGAAGCATCTTAGCTCTCCATGTGGAAACAGGGGTCTCTGTGCAGAGGTCCGACAGACTCCCTGCTGACCCAGAGCTAGAGCTCTCTAATCCATTCCGATCTATTATGCTGGAAAAAAGGTAAATAAACATTGTTTGCAGATTTAAAGTTCAACTGAAGCCAATACTTTTGTTAAGTTTTGTATAGAGTAAAGAGGGATTAGTACCCCCATCAGGTTTTTATTGCTATGTGTGTGCCCTCACATTAGGGAGATTGGCCCTCTCTATTGGACTGTTATCACTGAAGATGAAAGAAAATCCCACATTTTGGGTTATTTAATGTGCAACAACTGCATGAGTCCCTATAGCAGGGGTGGGCAACTCCGGCCCTCTAGCATAACTTTAACTGCAACTCCCATCATGCCTCTGTCTATTGGAGTCATGCCTCTAACTATCAGTCTTCCAATGCCTCATGGGACTTGTAGTTCCACCACAGCTGGAGGACTGGAGTTGGCCACCCCTGCCCTATAGGTATGTAATATAGTACATTATGACCCAACAACACACAATCAATGTATGTATTTTGTTCTGTTTTATAATGTTAATATTATTATACAGATCAGGGTTTCTCAACCTTTAAAAAAAATCCAAATCTTGAGGCACCCCAGTCTAATAGATTTTAAGGGGGACCCCATGCAGGAATGCACAAAAAAGTGGGATTCCCTATACAAATCAAAGTTCCCCATCAAATCAGGATTCCCCTCCTTCACATCAGTTACCCTTTACATCAGGAGCCCCCCTTTCACATCATAGTTCCCACTTTACATCAGGAGCCCCCCTTTCACATCGTAGTTCCCACTTTACATCAGGAGCCCCCCTTTCACATCGTAGTTCCCACTTTACATCAGGAGCCCCCCTTTCACATCGTAGTTCCCACTTTACATCAGGAGCCCCCCTTTCACATCGTAGTTCCCACTTTACATCAGGAGCCCCCCTTTCACATCGTAGTTCCCACTTTACATCAGGAGCCCCCCTTTCACATCGTAGTTCCCACTTTACATCAGGAGCCCCCCTTTCACATCGTAGTTCCCACTTTACATCAGGAGCCCCCCTTTCACATCGTAGTTCCCACTTTACATCAGGAGCCCCCCTTTCACATCGTAGTTCCCACTTTACATCAGGAGCCCCCCTTTCACATCGTAGTTCCCACTTTACATCAGGAGCCCCCCTTTCACATCGTAGTTCCCACTTTACATCAGGAGCCCCCCTTTCACATCATAGTTCTCACCTTACATCACTAGCCCCCCTTTCACATCATAGTTCCCACTTTACATCGTTAGCCCCCCCTTTCACATCATAGTTCCCCACTTTACATCAGGAGCCCCCTTCACCTCAGACTTCACTGCCACAAAATGTTGGGGCAGCCCTGAGAAAGCCAGAAGGTACACCAGGGTACCACAGCACCCTGGTTAAGAAAGGCTGATATACTGTAGATTCCTGTATACTTGTTATCTGGCAGAGTATGGCACGTTGCTTTATTTTACAGTTTGTGTAAGACTTTTCTATATACCTCGTTTCTATATGTAAAGTCTACAGTACAGGATGATATACACATAGATGACGTGTTATGGTAAGGGAAAATGAAAAGACTTGCATTTCCTGTAATGTAATGCCTCTCCGGGCCCTGGTGATAAATGTCTCTCTCTCCAGATACAAGTATATTGATTTATAACCTAGGACCTACATTAGAAAGTCCCAACAGCAGCTGTTCTTGACACCTTCAATGCAAAGCATCCCAAAAGGCACAACCCCAGAGGAAATGTGTGGGACAGACTGATGGCTGGGTGTTGTCATGTAAGTGCTAGTAACAGTTCAGTCCCATCTAATGTATTATCAGACATACACTATGTCCTTAGTTTATACCTGAGTGTGTAAGTCTACATCAGAGGTGGGCAACTCCAGACCTCCAGCTGTGCTTTAACTACAAATCCCAATGTGCCTCTGCCTCTGGGAGTCATGCCTGTAACTGTCAATCTTGCAATGCCTGAGGGGACTTGTAGTTCCACAACAGCTGGAGGGCCAGAGTTTCCCACCCGTGGTCTACGTGATGGCATTACAGGCAACATTTTAAAATTTCTTCACCATAATTTTGATGGTCAATGGATGTTAGTTATGTTAATAATGCAATTTTACCCCAGAAGCCGGCCCTTAAGTGCTCCATGATGCTGAAGTCCATTAGGAGGGGCCCCCATTCATTCATTCATTCACTGTGATTGGCTTCACATTGATGACACAATCAGCAACCTGTGCTACGGGCTCCTGATCATTGGTAGTTCACCATGGTCAAGTCACAATTCTGGGGTCACTGACTGAGTTCACCCCCAAAACAACACAGCAATGCATATATGTAGCAGTTGGGTGTTATTGCCCACCTACTATGCTGCCGCCCAAGCGTTATGATGTAATAGGGGGGTTAATGTGTTTATGCTACTTCTGCTTTTGCAGTCTGATTGCTGGTTCTGGTCTGCCACCCTCCACATATTGCAGCCCAGTATTGGGTAGAGGCTGCCAATCACAATTATGGGTCAGTAGTGAGGCATGAAAGGTAGGCTAAAGCCAGCACCAGAAAGCTTTTTCTGGTAATTGAAAAGGCTATACATCCCCTTTAAGGTATCATGTTAGTGGTTGCGTTTTAGGGCTCAGTTTAGGGGAAGAAAAGCTGAACTCCAGCATAAGTAAATATTGTCTAAATATAAGAGGCATGTGTGTTCTTACCGGAATCTTGGGGAGCTTTGTGTAATTGTTCCAGTCTGTGCAGTAATCCAGTGTGAAACTTTGCCTATAATAAAGACCAGTTACTGTTGCTCTCTCTCTTAGTGCAGGGTGACTGGTCTTGTCTCCGCCCCTCCCGCAGTTTTCTGCAGGCGGCCTGTAGTGGGCGGAGCCTTTTGGATCCCTCCCACAGCTCTGCTCTCTGTACAGGCTATGTACAGCACAGTGATGATCTCACTGCTACGTTTATAAGGAAATATCTGGGGGTTGCAAAGGCATTTGGGCTACATAAAGTGAATTTATATCCTTTGTGGCTATTAAGGAATATATTTAAAGTAGTATCAAACTCTCAGTCTTTTTTCAATAATAAATGCAGATCAAGTAAATATATATTGCTATAAAACTTTGCCCAAACACTTATAGTCATCATGATTCCAAACAGCTTCAGGTCTCTTAGCTCAGCTTCCCTGGACTTCCTTTCCAGTACAAGATCACAAGGGACAGGGCAGTCTCCAGCAGCTGTCCATCTACTAGCCTGGAGAAGGGAGAAGGAAGGAGGAAGGAAAGAGAAGAGGGGAGCAGAGGAGTGTCTTGCCTTGCTGTGCCTGTGTGTTTGTTGAGATACTCACAGCTTACTAGCACACACAAGGGTGGCTCAATAGGACCTGGAAGGGAAAGGAGCCACCCTAAAACAGGATATCAGGGCCAGTGCACAGGGGACCAGCTGATTCAGCAGTAAACATCAAGGAGCAGCATCCATTGTAAGTGATTAAATCAGCATTTGAAATAGATTAAAAACATTTTGACTTTAATATCACTTTGCAGTTAAATGTAAGGGTTTGGGTTATAGTTAGGTGTCTGTAGGGACTTTTCTTCTAACAGTGCTGTGTTGTTCTCAGTCCTTCAAAATAATGTACTTGTAAAAACATAGGCGCAGCTTGTTCTTGAGGCTCAAGATTTGTTTGTCCTGACAGGAAATAAGGGGGAATCTGTGCTATGGGGGCACAGACAAAACACAGAATAGTTTGAACCTCTGGTACTAATTATATTGCTGTCCGTCTTCCTGACCTGGTGACACCAGCTTCCCTGCTTCTTGTCATAGAGTCTCCGGGAGAGGAAGTCTGAAGAATTCTCCCCAGTGGAAACACAGACATCCACACTGTATACAAAACTAAAACAAAGACTGGAGTTAGTAGAACAAGAAAGACAAACTGGGGTGGTGGAGGAAAGGAAACACATCGAATGGGTAGAAAATACCTGGTAATGTCAGCGCAATGTTCCAAAAACAGTTTGAACTCTGACAGCACATAGCTATATAACAGTAGGTGGGCTCCTACAAGGCTCCTTATAATAACAATAGCAGGAGCTCTATTGAATGACAGGTGACGCCTGTGACCCATTTCAAGGGTCCTATGGTTGCCCTGAGGTAATGTCTTTATTTGACAGTGCACAGAATATTCTGCTCTAATGTTGAATGTCTTCTGCCAAAAAGCTCCTTTATTGACCTGCATTTTGTTATATGTGCACTGACTGTGGCATATGTACAGTTTAGTGTACAGTCCAGCCTCATTCCTGCATCTGAGAGATGGCGAGAATGGAGGTGGTGATGGCGTAATGTAACTCCAGTGCACGTGGATAGGAGTTACATCATTAGCAGCTGCCTAATTGGCATAGCATACCGGAAGAAGAGAGGAAGAACATGGCGGCGGTGGAACACTCATTGCAGGAGGCGAGCACACCCAAAGTGCCATAGTGTTCAAGCATGCTTTGTATACTGTCACATTATGGCAAATGCTGGCCACCACCCAAAGTTAAAGTGACGCTAAACTCGGGAGTTAAATCTTAAAAATACAATCAGGTACCTGAGCTATAATGTAACTTATTAGTGCATCACTCAGCCGTAGATCCTCAAATCATCTCTGAATTGGTGCTGACACTCGCAAATCGAACAGTTGATGGTACATCACCGATTTTGATTTTTGATATTGAGATAAAAACATTTTCGTTAGGTCAGGTTGGAAATTTTTTTTGTGACGGAACGAAAATCGATGAATCGTGGGGTTTTTGTTCATTAAAAATCTCTGCAAGTCGGGAGCCGGCTGGCTTTGCGGAGACTGTGTCCACCTGAGCTTGTGACCTATTGGTTTGGAGGGGTTCCATGGCGGGGGTAGGACCCCCCTTTGTACTCTCCTCTCCATCCCCCCTACCCCTTCTTTGGCCCTTCTGCTGTTTTATTCGCCCTATTCTCTCTGAACTCCCCCCCCCTTCAGGGGTTTTACCTTGATTGTTTTTTCTTTCTGCCTCAGTCCATGCTGCATGCCTATTTCTGCATCTGCCCCTCTACTCACGCTGACCAACACTGATGGAGACTTGCTTCAGATATCCCTTACTAGTACCCCTGAAGCGCTTGTGGGAAGGGTCTTACACCTTACGGCACCAATGTGGCTTGATCCATGTATTTAATGCCAGTCTATTCACCAGTTTGGACGTTTCTGCTATGTTAACTGTGAGACTTGTGCTCTAACCATACGAATACTGCTGTCTGTATAGTTGCCATTGCTCATTGTGTGCCACCAGGGACGGTCTCTTCTGTTTGCCCCCCTTTTTTTACTGTGACCTTTTGTGGTTAATGCTTTTATTTTGATTTGTACTAAATTCTTAATAAACTCAGATTGAACCAAAAATATCTGCAAGAACAAAGCACATGCGCACATGGAAATTGTTTCAGTGGTTCGTTTTGGTTCGTTAGTATGGCTAACAAACAATTCTGAAATCGACATTTGACTATGCTTGATGGGGAAGTCTAGGTATAATCGAACGAGGGTTCGTGCCAGAAATGAAACATTTCACACAAAAATGTATGGCTACCTCAAGTGTTTCAGGTGTTCTGTTCACGTTTTTTAAAGCGTTTTTGAGCATTTTTATCGGTGTAGTGTGTTTGTCAAGTGTTTTCTAAGCTGTTTTCCTAGCATTTTATCGCCTGTTTATCAGTTTGTGCTGTCCTCCATTTTGTTTGCCAGTGTTATTTGCAGAGGAAGAGTGGCTGTTGCGTGACAAACGCGCTATACAACACTCAAAAACCACGCAAACACACTTATAGCATACGTTTACAGACGTTTCCACTGAAGTCTATGAGGCCAATAGGGCAGAAATCTGCAGAAAAGTAGCTCATGTACTTTTTTCAGGCGACAGGCGTCTTCCTACAGGTGACAGAACGCTCAGGGATGAACAGGGACATTGAAAAGAAAGGAATTCATTGGTTGAATGCTGCCGTGCTTAGCCCTTTGAGCTACAAAGCACCTAAGTGTAAAAAGGACTTATACCTCTGAAACAATAATTTTTTGTGTTCCCAACTGGATTTTTATTTTCTTTAAAAAAATAACCAAAATAACACTCCATTATGTGATAAAATTTTGGGATCTAGTGAAAGAAAACAAATAAATATGCAAACTCCGTGCAAGTGCAAATTAATCTTTAATAGGGGGCAACGGTGCCAAGCTGAAATGTGTTGTGGCAACCACCTGAGCCACACACAGAAGCCATTAGGGTATTGCTGTTTAACTCTGGAGCAATTGACAGATTCAGCAGCAGTCTGAAGTGTCTCTTGCATGGCGTGTCAATTAAAGACGTGGGGGAGGGGAATGCATAACTCAATGTTTTTTTTGTCCCTGCAGTTTATGAGAGACCCTGGTTAATAATCTCCCATGATCATTTCTCCTATGCAAGCCATCAGTAAAGCAACAACTAAAATATGTTGTGCCTACTACTTAATAAAATAATAAGTATAGTTTGATATAATATCTAATGTAGCCGTGCCTGGAAGCATCACGGTAGCAAAGCAGTAGATGCCGACTCTGATACCTGCCAGTAGTGGAGGTGAGTGTTCAAACAAGAGGTTACGTTTAGGCCCCATTCACACTGAGCGATTTTTGAAGCGATATCGCTCATATTTCCACACGATATCGCTCTATGTAGCTTCTCCAATCCATTTCAATAGAGCTGTTCACATCTCGCCGCTCAATATCGCTTGTAGCTCGTCGCTGTAGCTTGTCGCTCCTACATGACCCTTTTTTCTGCGGATTTCGAGCGATTTTGCTCCTGATTGCATACAGCCCAATAGGAAAATCGCACATATAAAATCGCACGATTTTCATGTCGCTCAGTGTGAATTGGGCCTTAGAGTTAAGCTGACAGTACCTGTGGCAATTAATAAGGTTAAAATTTGATTTATGTTGAAATCACAAAACAATCCAAGACATAAAGTGGTGATTACGACTGACCCCAAGAAGATGGAATGAAAATTGTCAAATGTGGTGAAAAAGTTTGATAGCTTTCTGAGAAATTCTGACAGTTTTACCCTGTTTTCATTTCATTTTATTTGATCTTTAATAAACTGAATTTAGGCTTTTTATTTAGGGGTAAATTTATTGCCTAGTTTCCTCTTCACAATCAACCAAACCTCTGGTAGCGGAACTAACTCATAGGTGGTAGAGTGCTTAAGATAGACATACACGTACATCTCGTTCAGTCCACAATCAGAAGGAATCGACCAAAATGCGAGCTGTGCATAGCCAGCTTTAGCTTCTAGACAACATATCTGGAAAGCAATTGAAATTGACTGGAATAATATGTGTATGCCTAGCTTTATTGTGAGGGTTACAGGGAGAGTTAAGATGGTCATACTCAGACCAAATTTCAGTCATTTCCTGCTCAATTGGGTGAAATACGAGAAAAGTTGGTTGAAAAATTGAAAGGCTAAACAGTAATTACAACCACTGTTCGAGGATTCTGACAGCCACATGCAGTGGCAAGGGAGATTCTGGCATGCACCCTTTCTAGCATTGATGTGGAAATCAAGTGATTTCTCTTAAAGTGTATGTCCAACCTTATTGCGAGGGGGCCCTTAGGATAGGGCATTGCTCTCAGCACTGGGAACTCTCTTCACTACTACCAGCAGCGATATCCTGGTGCTGAAAGCCAAAATACCACAGACCAGACCTCCTTATTAACACATTGGCAAGTATGCATGAAAACTCAGAGGTGCTAATGTGCACTACACCTTCGTTTGGAAGTGTAAATAACTCACAGAACACAAAGTCATTCAGGCTGCTAAAATGGGGAATTGCTAACTAATCCTTTATAATGTAATTACTCTTACATATCAGTCAGTGGTCAGTCTTCTACCTACATTCGGCAAACAAACATTGTGAAGTGCCACTTCCAGGCCTCTGGTGTTTTCTATAGAGGTACAGTGAACATATGAGGGCATAAATACTGATTTGGCTCTAAATGGTGCAAGCTCCAGGCCTTCTTTTCAGCATTAGAAAAGTAGCATAATACCTAAAGATGTAGTCCTCTGACAATATTTTCTAATGTGGTCAAGCCAAGATGTACCATAGGGTGGATTTGATTATATTTCCCATATAGTCCAGCTCTTACGTTAGTTCACTGAAAAAGGAGTTGAAGTTTTGTCACAAAAAACTCTGAGACAGCTTATATCATGTACCAAGCTGATGATGGGGCTTCTCTTGTCCGACACTCCTGGAAGTGGTGACAGTAAGTGTGAATGGCATGAGTGCCAGTGTGGCAGGCTGGACAGGATCTGCGTAGAGTTCGGCTGCGTGGACCAGATGGCTCTAGGCTGCAGGACCAGGACCGAATGCCAGAATAGTGAGGTATCAGATCGGTTGACAGGAGTGTAGTCAGGGTCACAAGGCAAGGTTGGTAACAGCCAAGCAGCGGAATACCGAATCAGGATCCAGGAGCAGGGTCAGCGTCACAGGTCAAGGTCAGTAGCAGATGGTTAGAGAGGTAAAGGACAGAAGGCAGAATTCAGAGTCCAGTAGCCAGGCCGAGGTCACAATGTGCAGGCAGAGATACAGAGAAAAGCCAAGGTAAGCAGGATAACAAATCAGGTCACAGGTAATCAGGAACAAGCTGAAGACCACTCAGCAATCTGTCCATGGTACACTTCCATTTATATAGGCCATTGGGCGGCAAGCGTGCATGCATGCACGCCTGAACGCTAACGTCCATCTGCACATTAATGCAAGCCTGCCTGCTAATGCATGTCTACCTAAGATCCATTGCAGCGGGCCAAGAGCCATAGTATGTGTACATGCTTGAGCCTGCACCAGTCTTCTGGAATGTACTGAACCTTCCCTACAGCTTAGCATGGTTCCCTGTGCTTTTATAAATGTCACTTGATGGGGATCCCCTTCACTCTTCAGCTGAGGACTGAGAAGAATGGAAGGGCGGGTGTTTACTTTCCCATTAGGGGGAGGGATAGAAACGCTCCGTGGGACATCGGAGACAACGCTGGATACATGGTGGAAACTAATAATATTAAATCCTTTTTTCTAGCCACATCAGAGTTTTATAATTAACCCTTTCTAACCTCTTTTGGGCACACGCCATGAACCGTTAACAGGTCCAAGACTAGTTCACACATGTCGTCATTTGACATAATTTTACAATTTGCGTGCTGCTCTAATGCTCTATTACATTCTCAGTCACTAAAGATGGCCACATGCAGTTAGATTGCGCTTAGATTTGTTTTTTAGATCAGAAAAAGAACTTAACTGGGCATAAATTGAATGGATTGTTTAGGCAGGGCATCACACTACACACGACATAGACACACAGATATCCCCAGTACTTGTGATTTTGGCAATATTTAGATTTGAGTATGGGTACTTGAGTCACTCGAGACTTATTGGATCCGGCTGAAATAAGCAGGGTTGGAAAACAAACAGGGATCTAACTGGTATAAACAAAGATCCGCAGGCTATCATAATCTTTTCAGGCTTTTTTTTTAGATAGAAACAGCAAGTACCAGCTGTTTTGGGATGAACCTTTGCTTAGTCATATCGTTGACACTCTGATAAAGTTGTCTTTTTTGTTTAAGGAGGTCAGGATATGCTAATGATCTTTGTTCATGGCTAGTACAGATAAGGCCAGAGATGTGGACAGTGCACCACCGGTTCCCAGAGGGTTTGTATCACTATAACATGTGAGCTGTCTGTTGTTTACAAGGATCGTATTAGTGTGTCAGGTACTAAAGCCGAAACCTAGGGTAGACATCTTTCAGGGCTGTTGGCTATGATGAATTTCTGCTATGGTCCAAGAAGAGCTTTGAGGCTTTATAGGTCTATTCTTTCATCAGTGAAGGTGAATGATTGGATCCATAGCTCACTGATATAGAGTTCCGGGCGCCTGGCGGTAATATATAGTTAAATAATTATTAAAAAAAGTAAAAGATGAGAAGATAAATAAAAATTGAAAAAGTAAAAAAATTAAAAAAAATTAAAAAGTAAATTAAAAAAAGGAAAAAAATAAGCAAACAAAAAAAAAAAACCCATAAAAAATGAAAACCAACCCTGCAGCCCCTGCATTCCCTCGGCCAGGAGGGGGGGGCATTGCCGAACCCGGCCTTGGGGCGGCAGGGAGGGTAAATCCGGTCCTGGTTTTATGGTGCCAGCTCAGCTTCTCGTATCTGTCATACATATTATAAGATCAGCTTTCAGTATCCACTGTCAATTCCCAGCTATGATGCTAATAAATCTGTACAGGGCACAGTGTATATACCCAAGGTATTGCCAAACGTAAAACATCATGAAGATACAATTGAATCTTTTCTTTGCTGTAATGCCACCAGGTTGCAGCTACATGTCTCAGGAGTCCAGACACCACCAGCGCCAACGTGCATGCGTGCACTGTCTTGGTCTGTCTTGCTGCTTGTGCATATGTAGGTGCAGGCAACTGGCTTGTGTTCTCTCTTCCAGAAGTGCACATGTGATGGTGGCTCCACAGGACCCTGCAAGGCAAAGAAGTCACCCCAAAAGGGGGAATCTGAAAAAGGGATCTTTGGACCAGGTCAAGGAAGAGATAGGAAACGCAGAAGACAAGGTAAGTGGCCAGATAAGCTGCTCTAATTGCAATTAAATTTTTAGGCTACATTCAAACTAAGCGCGATTTGATGCATTTATATGCATTTAAAATTGTTTTCTAAACGCATATATATGCATCTAATGATTTCAAATGGATTCATTCACACTTTGCATTTAGATGCTTTTAGATGCAGTGAGTTGAGCTGCGTTTAGAGAAAACATAAGTCAGGTATGTCCAGGAATCAGTTTTAATTCTAAATGCACCAAAACACATGTAAATGCATGTAAGTGCAAGACGCGTTTATTTGCTGAAACCTCATTGTGTACCGCAGTGAATCGTTTCAATGGAAAAAGGACAGATGTGTGCAAATGCACTTCATTTTAAGAATCTAGCCTGATAGATTTTGCAGACAGATCTCTGCATAAAGGAGAACTATGGGGTAAGTTCTTTTCCCCATAGTTCTCCTAAGGGTCACAGGAGGACATAAACTAGCGTCCTCCCGTCACCCAAAGCTCAGTATACCGCGATCCACAGCTCCCTGTTAACTTAGACCGACAGGGACGGATCCCTACATTACTGTCGAGATCCACCCAGCTGCGTGAGTGACAGCTGGCTCTGCCTATCTAGAGGCAGAGCCAGCTGTACCCGCCCCCTCCCCCGTCCATTCCGCCAGTCAGCGCTGGAGGATCGGACAGGGGAGAGGGGGAAACCCTGTAGGGAGCCGTGACTGACAGTCACGGCTCTCTGCAGGGACAGGATGGAGAAGTGTGCGAGCGACGGTATGTGTTCGCTCACTTCCCGATCTACTGAGCCGACCTGTGACAGTCTCATTGTCCCAGGTCGGCTCGAACTATGAGGTGAGTGAAAATCACTCACCTCATAGTTCTCCTTTAAATTATTATAAATATCTATAAACACTATTAAACCCTCTAGTACCACAACAAGGAAAAAATATGTTCACTTGCTGTATGTTTAACTGAGACTTAGCAAAAATATTTAACTGGCCTGACCACAAGTTTGTAAACTGTTCCTGCTTGTTACAGCGTTAAGTAATCTTTATGGTGTGATCATCACTCAAATATGGAGGCAAGGTGTAACATATGAACTCTTTTGCCATAGGAACAGGCTTTCCTTGCTCTGCTGCCATCTTTCCTGTCATGTTCAAACAACAGGCTCTGTAAATGTATGCACATTGGAATGTAGCCCAGGGATTGCTAGCCCAGTGATTTACCAAATAGGCTCATGGTGGGTAATGTACTGACAGACATTAGATGATCATGATAGACTTATGTCTATAAGTGCCCTCAGACATCAGAGGATGGATTGTGGAACTGAGATGGATCGTGAAAGAAATTCTGGTGACCTGGTTGGATGTTTGCTGATAGGGCATTATCCCCCTAACATGAGAAATGGGATCCCTGCTGTGCCTATAAACTTACAGACAATGCATTGTATCATGCAGATGGACAAGTCTTAGTTCTTGCTTTCACCCCAGCTGTTTTCTTAACAGTATATATGATCGGATATAGGGCCTGTTTAGACTTTGCCGCACATGTAAAAGCAACGCAAACATGCGCGGTCAAAAAAACACCTGAAGTTCGCAGCTCAAACTGCTGCACGAGGTTCTTTGTCTCGTTTGTTGCTCGTAGGGCAACCCATTGAAATGAATGGGCTGCCCTGTGCTGACGTGCGGCAACGGTGGCAAAGCGCGCCGCAAGTGTAAGGAGTGTAACACTTTCAGTGAGGAAGTGGAAGTTTTATCTACTTGCTCCTCCTTTTTTGGACCAATTGGAGCAGAAACAGTTCTGCTGTTTACAGACGGTTGCAAATCAGACGTCATAGCTGCATGCTTATTCTGGGTTAGCATCTCAGACCCCATTCACACTGAGCTACATCAAACAAAGCGCTTTTTCAGCGCTGATTTGAGCTGAGCGACATTGAGCTACAGTGCACATTTTGTCGCGCTATGTAGAGCTTCTTTTGACAGTCTATCAAAGCCTATTGGGGCCGAATTGCACAAAATCCACTGAAAAAATAGGTCATGTTCGAGCGACAAGCTTGAGCTACAATCTACTGGCGACATTGAGCTGTGAGATGTGAACAGCTCCATTGAAATGCATTGGACGAGCTACATTGAGCTTTTTGTTTGAGCGATTTTTGAGCGGAAATCACTCTACAAATCGCTCAGTGTGGATGGGGTCTTAGACATTATTAAGGAAATTGGATCAGTATGACAGCCTGGCATATAAAAGTTTATAAAACAGGTAAGACAACACCAGTCAATGTATTGCAGTCGGAGTCAAGATTACCCTTTACGCTATAGTCCAAAACTAAAACCCAGTGAAACCAATGGGGTTCCAAGCTGGATTTGCACTGCACCAAAACAGGCCATTGGTTTTGTTTGCTGCTTTAAAGCAGAACTCTGCACTGCAAGTTTTAAGTGCTATTTGTGCTGAGATTAAAAAATGACTCACCCGGCCCTCTGAGCCAAGTTGCTCTTGGACAGGCCCCTTCTGATTCAATCCTCCTCCACTGCTGCGATGGTATGTCCCTCGGCGCCCTCACACCCTATACACAGTGTATAGAACATGATGACTCACATGACCTTAGACCGCTCCAGTGGAGGGGGAGTGAGGCAGAAGGGACCGGTCTAAGAGCAATCCGGCTCGGAGGATCAGGTGAGTATAACTGTTATTTTTTTAACCTAGACACAATAAGCACTTAACCCTTGCCTTGCGGGGGTAGTCCCACTGCAAGGAATAGGACAAATGTCCCTTGGAGTTCTGCTTTAAAGATGAAACAAAAGAGTCTGCAATCCTACCAGGGTTCATGAATAGACAGAACCCTACTGGCCCACACTGGGTCAGGTACAGGGATTTTCAAGCAGTTTAGAAGAAATGGAAAACCTTCTTAACAAAACAATTAATTTCTAGTGAAACCCAAACAATCCTAATTCTTTCCCACTGTACTAATTAGGTTCCAGTGAGTGTTACTTCCTGTTTGTCAGAAAGGTTTGTGTGTTTCCTTGGCAGCATATGACAGTACAACATCATTTCCTGGTTCGCAGTTCGATTACTTTCTCTGCTTTGTGTATAGGAGTATTTCTGAGCAGAGTGAAAAAAACTAGGGGACACTAGGGGAACTTTTTTTTAACTAGTTTTCTTCCTGTATTTGCTACATGCCGATACGGTGAGTCCACCAATTTAATAAAGTACAGCATTAAAAGGACAAATCCAGTAGTCCAACATCCCTAGCCCTCCTAACCTAAACACCCACCCACCCTCCCATCCATCCGATGACTTACTTCAGCATGACAACCATGGCCTCTTCTGCTGTTTACACCCTGGGCTGAAAGCTTCTTCAGCACTGCCTTTGCCTGCACAATAAGCCCTCATAGACTTTAACAGAAAACTGGAGATAGTAGTCAACCCTATTCAAGTCTGCGGTAGCTCACTGCACAGACACAACCAACGTTTTTGGCTCTATAAACAGAGGATTGTGGCTCTCCTGCTAAGTAAGCAGCTGGGTTATTTTGGGGTAGAAGGGCTCTAGGTAGGGTAGACTAGAACATTTTTACTAAACGTGCATTTGTCTTTTAAGTTCCTTTTTGTCATCTTATCTAACAATACACGTGCATGAAGGCTGTTATTACTTATTGCACCCGATCGAATGCCACAACACTCTAGCAATCCCTAGATAGCAGCTGTAAAAAACTCTGCAAAAATCTACTTTAACTTCAGAAGCCGGAGATCCAGGATTATAGAGTGTTCTCATCCCTTGATATTACATCATACCTCCTTTTACCAATCAGATGGGATTATTTTATTTATTGTCTGACTGTTTACTGTCATAGCATAGCACAGTGAGCCATCAACCAGCAGTAAAAAATAATAATTCCAGCCAATCAGGAAATGAGGAATGATGTAATTGTATTTGGTAATCGTTACCAGCTGAAGGTAAAGTTGATTTTGAAAGCTGCTATCTAGGAATCGCTAGAAAGCTTTCAATAGGGTGCAATAGAGCATACAACAGCCTCTATGCTCCTAGAGCTCAACCTGCGACCCCAGGGCCACGTGTGGTCCTTTGGTATTTGCAGGCCCCAGCAAGCAGTAGTGGTGGATTGATTTGTAAAGGGGCTTTTAATAACAGTAATCTCTAGCAGACTCATGTAGAATGTCCCTAGTGTATGAACGTCTCACACAGCATGAGCATGGCTTCAGTCTTCAACAACTCTAGTAAGTCTTCAATCTATGACCATTTCCTCTAGTAAGTCTTCAATCTATGACCATTTCCTCTAGTGTAGTGCAAGTCTTCAGTCTATGACAGTCTTCTGTAGAATTATGTATAATAAATATTTTATGCAACCCTTTGGAGACATCAGGGGCCACATTTAAGACCCTCTATACCTTGTACGTTCAAAGCCACTGCTCTAGGCACTGTGCTGTTGGGATAGAAATAGAGATAGGATAGAAAATGGAAAAAGCAAAGATAAATACTTCACTTTAGTTTTGTTGCAAATAATAGAAAATTAAATAAAAGATCAGGTACAGTTCCAAATAATAAAAATAACATTACGGCAGAGAGAAACTGCCAGGTGCAGTTGTGAAGAGCACACACACACACACACACACACACACACACACAAAAGGAAAAAACAATTACGCTATGAGCTTTGTATTCTTGTAAAATGTCATTAATTGTTAAAGAATCGTATCAATGAATATCTTTCATAGATTATTTGGACATTGCTGTATGGATTTCCTGGATGATGAGGAAGAATATCAGTCAGTATAACATGAAGTCTCCGAGCTGAAGAAAAGAATGCTTAAATACAGTAAATGACTTTGCCAGTCGATAACCTTATTTGTAAGAAATATCTATAATACAATCTAGCATCATTTTGTTGTTTTATTTTCTTAAAGTGACATTAAAGGATATATTTTTTTCCCTCCCCCCAATGTTAATGTCAGCACTTACCTTAAATGATGTCTCTTAATCCGATCTTCTTCTTCTTCTTTCCTGATGTTTTCATCTGTCCCTCCAGCGGTGCGGCGGGTCTCCCATCCAGCGCTGACTCCTCTCTACTTGCAGGCACTTCTGATCCCGCGGTGTGTGCATGCGGGTGCACGCGTCCATAGACTTACCTTGCGTCTCTGCTCGTCTCCTGGCCGAGAATCCGAACTGCGCATGCGCCCGCCCCAAGATGCTTTGCGGCCGCCCGAACAGTTTCGTGTTCTCGGGCGGGAGCGTGCAGTAAAAACAAGGTAAGTTTAAACCGCTGTTAAAGCGTTTTTTTTTAAACTGTTTGCCTATATCTACTGCTTGATAGCAGTAGATATAGGCAAAAAAACAGGAGGGTTTAGAACCCCTTTAAGACATAAAGACGACAGTCCTCTAAATACTTGATACTTTGTCGTGGATTGTGTGAGAAATTGTTAAAACCCGTTTGTTTTTTTTCTTTGCTGTTGTGTACTTTTAGAGGGTTAAACCCTCTCTATTAGTCCTGTGGGACAGAAAGGGACGGTAAATCCACAATTTTACATTGTCACTGGAGCAGGAGGTGAAGAATTCTTTCAAATGGGACAAATTTGTTTCCGAACAAAATTCTACCAGTGTAAGGCGCCAGCATTACAGTGACAACTGTCTAAAATTGGATTTCATATCGCATTCTGTTGTGTCTCAGTGACATGAACTGATGGGGCATCAACCCAACGGGACACAGACAGTGAAAAAAAACCCAAACCTAACCAGGGTTGGAACTATCCAAAATCTTCAAAAAATGTTTGGCTGTAGATATTTGTAAAGTTAACTAACCAAGAATGCAGAGCAGAGTGTGGGTGAGCATTTTCAGTCCATTCCAGCAGTCTCAAATTTCTGCGCTGACATAATTTCCATGTCACAGACTGGATGTTCCTGTTACTCAACTTTACAATATTAAACAGAGTAACACTTTTTCTTCGCTCTCTGAACTAAACTGCTAAAATAGCCAAATGCCAGAACAAATGCCCTTCCAATCTACAAACCAGACATAAAGCAATCTCTAGATCCCTGGTACCCAACCTGCAGCCTTCTGGCATTTACTGTCCATCCCTTGGGGCCCTTGCACCGAGTATTCTGTGTTTTGGTGCTTACTGGAGCCAGTGAAGGAAAATATTCTTGAGACTGGCTTTTAGTAAACTTTTTTTTGTTGTTGCATTTTTTCAATTTTTCTGTGTAGTCTATTCCTTTTTTTCCCTCCATTCTATCTCCTATTTTTTTAATTGAACTTGCTGAGAAAAATATCAAATGTATCACAAGTAATTGTTAAGAGGGATGCGGGGAGCACAAATGTGGAAGCATTTTTTTGTAATGTGTCTAACAGCAGTGGCCTCAGTCTTATGTAATGTATCTGGAGTCTATGGCTGTTCCTGATCTCCAGCATCTACTGTAGCATGTTCACAGTCCATGACCGTCCCCTGTAGCATGTCCGCAGTCAATAACCACCCAGTAGCCCGTGGTCTTTGACCATCTCCTGTTGCACATCTGTAGTCTCTGCAGCATTACATTCACTAAGTTTTCTGTGTGGTCATTTGGGGATGTCAGGGGCAGCACTTCGGCCCCCTTTATCAAGTAAGTTGACAACCACTGTTCTAGATCGCAAGAACCAGGATAGTATGTATCTTGTTATTACTATACTGTTTTTGCTTTACAGCTGTTTGTACTTCTCATTGAAAACAGGTTATGAATTTGTAATGTTTCTATTACTGACACTTGTATGTATAGTATCTATTAGTTGGTACAATAATAAAAAATAGTGATATAGGGACTAATAATGAACCATTATATAGTAAAGGCTTCTTTAGACTAAAATTTGAACCTTTCCTGTACCCACTATGCACTGACCAAGCACACAGGCTCAGCAGACATGAAGTGCAATAATCAGGAGAATCAATGATTATTGATCCATATGCATGTAAACAACAGATATCCACGTGAGTAAAAAGGAAAAAAGTGTAAAGACCGACTGTTTATCACATTCAAATTAGACTCTCTAATGTGACCAATTTTATATGTTACAAAATTCTCTGCTCCCAACTCTCAATTCTATTCCAGGCCGAAACCATTCAATGCCTAAAAGAACCTTTACAGTTAGCTACCTATAAAGCCTAAGATGCAGCAACAGAAAAACAGATTCAATGAATATGGTATTGAAGAACCTGAGCCTTTTATTCTATTATACTGAACAAGTATGGTGATCTTGTTACTGTTTACACACATTAGCAAAAATCATGCTATTGATAAACTTGAGTCAGGTATACATACTTCGCATTTCATCTGGTTCTTGATGGACCGGCGCAAATTAGATGCATGGGTGCCACTGTCGGCACCTTTCTGACTGTCATTGTCGGCCTAACAGAGCTAGCAGCCGATGAGCTGCACGCTGTTTGGTTATTCTGAGAGCGGCTGCCGGCCACTGTCAAAATACAGAGGAAACAGCAGGAAATTCCTAGATATACGCTTGTAAGCATTGTCGGAGGAATCTGTTCTATTTCCTTCGTTCAGCCAGCAGGTTGAACAAAGAAAATAGAGGCGTGTATACCCGACTTTACCGATAACATAAGATTAAAAACTGAGTAGCTTGTTCTGATGAATGGAATACAAATGTACAGAGATTTATGGAGTATGCCGAGATGATTATTATGAGTAACGATACGGCGTTCTTAGTCAACATGAGTTAAAATCAATAGCTGCTTAATCTCTCATGAATATTGATGGACATTTATATCTACCTAAAAAATAGCAACAGATAGACATGAAATAACTGTAAAGTTATATTATGGGAATTCACGCATATAGCCTGATAATTGTTTGCTGTAAAAAAAAAAAGGAGGATAGTTAAAGAGAACTTGTCGCTTTGCCCTAAACAGACTCAGTGATAGATTAAGGCATACAAATCTTTAATATAAAAATTGACATCACAAAATTGTCAGCAAAAGCAGTGTTTATTGTAGTTCTTCAAATAACATTTAAAACAGACTAGTATATAAAAATATAGCCTTTCCTATGTACCATTACATATTTACAACTAATCATCGATAAGTCAAATGACAACATTAGCTAAGAGTGCTATAACAATCATCTATATATTGCTTCATAAAAGGTGATGTTAATAGTTAAAGGGTGGGTTTTATTTACAGCATATTGTACTCATAAGCCTGGTGAGATCTCTGAGGAGGCTGTAAACTAGGTGCAGCTTTCACATTATACATCCATGAATAGGGAGCTGTAAGAAGCCAACCATTGAATGCTTCCATGCAATAGACACAATTGTTATTGAAAGTCCTGACGACTGTGCCTCAAACACTCGGCCGGGCTGGAATCCTAACCTTTGAGTTGCTAATTAGCTGTAATTGCATATACAAGTCAACAAATGCTATACTAAGCATTTGGCTAATCAAACCGCACATTGAAGATGTATTTAAATCCAAGGAAAGCATTAGATAAAAAAAATAATAAACAAAACAGTGATCTCACAGAAACACCATCTATCCTACACAATAAATACTGTACATAGTTGCTAATTCACAGCTCTCGCCTTGAGTAATTCATTTAGTTGATGCTTCCTATGCAGTATCGAAGAATGTCATGAGTGCATTCTGGTCATAATTGTCCAAAATCTCCAGCAAGAGAGGAACTTTAGTTTTTACATTTGTGCCTTTGAATTTAAACTTGTCAATGAAGAGATCTGTTATCATACCTACAAAACAAAACAAAACAAAAGAAAACATTTCACAACTTTTAGATGACTAGAAGTAATAAAAAGGAGCCGTCTAGCATTAATGCACTACATTTGTTAGGGGTTCTATCGGAATTTATTTAGGTGATGATGAACCAAAATACAACCCTATTTCCAAATCTATATTTGCAAATCTCATAAACCCATATTTTATTTACAATAGAAAACATATCAAATGTTTAAACCGAGAAAATGTACCATTTTAGGAAACAGAGAGCATTTTGAAATTGATGGCAGCAAAACACGTCTCATAAAAGTTGAGACAGGTCCATGTTTACCACGGTGTAACATCCCCTCTTCTTTTAACAACACTCTGTAAACATCTGGGAACTGAGGAGACCGTTTGATGGAGTTTTGGGAGAGGAATGTTGTCCCACTCTTGCCTGATATAGGATTCTAACTGCTAAACAGTCCTGGATCTTCTTTGTCGTATTTTTCGTTACAAGATGCACCAAATATTTTCAGTTGGTGAAAGGTCTGGACTGCAGGCAGGCCAGTTAAGCACCCGGACTCTTCTACTATGAAGCCATGCTGTTGGCATAGATGCAGTATGGGGTTTAGTATTGTCCTGCTGAAATATGCAAGGCCTTCCCTGAAAAAGACGTCATCTGGATGGGAGCATATGCTGCTCTAAAATCTATCTGTTGCCTGTGTCCTTCAATGAACGGGAGAGAAATATCTTTTTTTCTTAAACTTGTACATTTTCTCAGTTTAAACATTTGATATGTTTTCTATTTTCTATTGTGAATCAAATATGGGTTTATGAGACTTGCAGATCATTGCATTCTGGTCTTATGTATCCAATCCAAGGTTCGGCTCCAAGAACTTGAGAAGTCATCCAAGGTGGCTGAAAACAGTTAGATCGATACTAAAACACAGCCTTGGCAACAACAAAAAACAACTCACATTTCAGACCACTCTCACCTCACTCCATGAGCAAGCTTTAAGAGTGTTTTTTGTTTTATGTGTATATTTTATAGGTCATCTGTGTCCATTGCGGAGTTTTCCCTACACCTGCTGTCCTGTAGACACAACATGAAATGAGAGGAAATTCCCTTAGGGCTCAATCACACTGGCAGTTGGGCTAGTGTGTTGTGATAGCTCTGACAGTGCACTGCCGGAAGTTGGGAGCTGTCGCTGTTTACATGTTTTGTTAACTTAATTTAGAGTGCACAAACTAGGGATGCACCGATAACGAGTATTTGGCCGAGTACTTGTACTCGCCCAAATGCTCCGATCCCTAGCCCGATACTTCCAGTATCAGGAAGCCAGACAGCATGTCATTACACGCCCCCTCCGCTTTCCGATTGGCCAGAAAGCCAGATCCATGCTTTCTCATCACCTAGCGACGAGAAGAATGGGCACAGCTTCCTTGCTAATCGGGAAGCCGGGTGGCGAGTATTTACACGCTGCCCGGCTAATCAGGAAGCCAGGTGGTGAGTCATTACACGCCGCCTGGCTTCCTGAAACTTTCGCTATCGGCGAGTACCGGAAAAAAAATATCGGTACTCATAATCGATACTAAAATACCGGTATCGGTGCATCCCTAGTACAAACTGTGCACTCCATTCACAGCGGCGCAGTATAGTTTGTTGAAGTGACCTACAATGCAGTCCAGTGTGCTGCAAGAATGCAGGATGTCTGAATCTTTTCGCAGTGCACCGCAGATTACACATATATTTTCCCTAGCAGTGACTAGCATTGTTCAGTTCCTGAAACCCATCACCACAACCAGTGTGAATAGGACCTCAAACAGCTGTCTCACACAAAGCAGCAGTCTGGCTCTCTAGTGGTCTGACAACCCCTCCCTGGAACACTGCTCTACAAGGCTCACACTCCCTAAGCAGCATTTTGTTTTTTTAACACGTAGCAATTAATACTGTTGGAATAGATTTGAGCCAATGATGCAGCTGTCCTCTGGTTAAGCTAAATGGACAACAGACCATACTGCTAAGCAAGGCTCAGAGACATATTAGACAGGAGCACATAACAATTATTTAAAGCAGAGAAAAATATATCATAATCTGATCTGTTCAGAATTGTCACCTTTTGTCAAAATTCAAACACATGTAAAACTGAGAACTTTTACTAAAAGAATGCCATGTTCTTTTTTCCCCTCTCTAAAGGAATAAAGTTACCAAAAATGATATCTATCATAAATGTCACTCTGCACATCTGAAAAATACGTAGTTACTATTTTATATTCCTACTCCCTCTGCTTAGCTTCTTCCCTCTGTTGCCTGTTACTAATCTCAGTCTATTGCTTCTGTAAACAATAGGAATTAGACCACCCTACTGTTTTCTTCAATGGATTGCATCTGTCATTCTGAACGAACTGAGACTGTGGGGCAAAAGTTCCTGATCATGCAGGGAATAATAGGAGCAGCTGTATGGTGACTACATAAAGCAACTGTATTTATCATGACTTCCATATACTGTGTTTACTATGTTTACCATACGTGTTTCTAGTTTCTCTTTATTCGTCTTTGTCTTAACTGGTGATTCAGTGAGAGTTGTGAAGCAACTGGATACAATGGACAGATTATATATTATTCATGGCCTATTAATTTACAGTGGTCTAAGATAGCATATGCAATAAATATTGTCCTGGCGCACTACATTTTATTGGTTTTCCTGGCTAAATTATGTATGACAGGGTTACACGAACTCAGAAAGGACCTGCTTATTCATCTTTTATACAAGGGACCTGGAGACCTCACCATAGAGCCTTTCAAGATGTGCTGGCTGCTTCTTATATTCTTCCTGGAGCTTGTCGGCTTCCTCCAGAATAGTTCGATACTCTGGGATCAGAAAGTCTGTGTTTCCTTCATGAACTTGCAGCTCCTTTCCAAAAAAAAAACAACACACAAAACACACCTTCATTACCGCTACAGCACACATTACTTTTCCAGTCCAAAAAGTCAAAATAACCACAAGGAATCAAGCATTGAGATACCCATAACTAATATTTCACACAATGCCACATTTTGAGTATCAGCTTCATTAACTTGCGAGTAACAAGTCAAGGTGGAAAGGGAATAAAGAGGGAGTAGCCAGGCCTGTTTAAAACCTAAAATGGAGCTGATTCACAAAAAGCAGAGCAAACAAAACTGGTCAATTGTCTACAACAGCTAATCAGGTTTTATCTCTGAAATAAAACAAGGAATGTGATCGATCCCAACTGGTAACCTTTCAAATGCTGTTCCGATCTTCTTAGCTCTAACAAAGTAACCATGATGGTGCTTATTAGGGATGCTTCGCTACCGATATTTTTTTTCGGCACTCGCCGATACCGAGTACCGGAAGTCCCATTCAGGAAGCCAGGTGGCGTGTAATGACTCGCCACCTGGCTTCCTGATTAGCCGGGCAGCGTGTAAAGACTCGCCACCCGGCTTCCCGCTTAGCAAGGAAGCCGTCTCCATGCTTCTCGTCACAAAGCATGGAGCAGGCTTACTGGCCAATCAAGAAAGTCGGGCGCCGTGTAATGACATGACGCACGGCTTCCTGATTGGCCGGGAAGCCGGCTCCATGCTCTCTCGTTATGAGGTGATAAGGGAGCATGAAGCCGACTTCCTGGCCAATCAGAAAGCCGGGCGCTCCATTATTGCACGGCGCTCGGCTTCCTGATTGGCCAGCTTCCTGACCAATCAGGAAGCAGGGCAGCGTGTAATGACGCGCTGCCCGGCTTCCTGATACAGGAAGTATCGGCACCAATACTGATACTAGTATCGGTGCATCCCTAGTGCTTATTGTAGCATCTATTGAACTACAACATGTGTGACATTGTTTCCTACATCTACCATCTATAAGTTATAATTGACCTGCACCAATCAGATATCTAGAACTAAGAATACGCAGCTAGACCTATAAAATGATATTATAAAAACGAAAAAGTAAATCAATAAAATGTAAAAAATGATGAAATAAAAGGAAAAATAGGACTACATAAAGGAAAGAAAAGACTAAAATATTATGGAGAATAGACAACAGACAAATAATGACCAACAATACACTGAGTGGCCAGATTATTATGACCACCCCATCAGTACTTCGTTGGGCCACGAGATGACTTAGTTGGGCCGCCTCGTGACTCCACGAGATGTTGAAAGGTGATGCAAGGAATCTGACACTGCACTGTTGCCCTTCTGTTGTCTTGTACCAGTCTTGCCACTCTCCGTTCTGCCCTAACATTGACTAGTCGCTGAAGGCCACAATTCGCACGTTCAGACCCAGATTTTCGTCTGACAGTCTAGTCTTTAAACACTTTAACAACAGCTGCTCTTGAACATTTAACGAATTCTGCTGTTTTGCTGATACTCGCTCCATGGCTCTGAGCACCAACAATCATCCCACATTCAAAGGCTGTTGAATCGCGTTGTTACCCATATCTTCAGAAAAAAATCACTTCTACTGTCGTGGTAAACAAACTGCTTCCCTATTTATAATGGTCTGGCCCTCTAGCAACTTCAGCACGAAATTATAGCTAATTTGCCTACAAACGTCAGGTGGTCATAATAATCTGGCCACTCAGTGTATGTGCATTTATATTCTTCCTGGAGAAAGATCACTTTTATAAAGCAAGGAATGTTGACAATGTACCTTGAGAGCGTCAATCAAATGAACCTTTTTGGCCAGGAGTAGCTGATACTCCAACTTTGGATGGATCATTCTCAACGTGTGGCCAACAGATTCTTCACTTATATCTGTGTAGGGGAACAGCAATGAAAAGGAAATGGAAGGAAATCATCAGTTATGGACTGTTAAGGTACTGTATATCTAAACCAGAAACTGTCACCAGAACAGGTGCCACCATTGGAAGATTTACTCTTCTCCTGTCCTAGTCACAACCATAACATTTTGGATTTGGCAGTACTTTCTGTCCAAGTGACAATGGTAACCAGGACAAGAACAGAGGCATAATCTCTCCAACTGAATGCAATAAAAACACTATGAGGTTTAAACACTTTCCCAATTATCAAAATAAAAAAAGGCTTGTCCTATGGTTTGAGAAAATTCACTAAATATCTCAATGTTGTTGTACTTTCATACAACCAGTTTGAAGACCTCCTGTTCCACTAAACCTATGTGCAACTTTACTTCTATATACAAGGATTAGTTACATTTGCATGAGGTAAACTTGCCAGATGCTCATCCAATTAAGATGAAGGTCTGATCAGACAGTGAATTTCCCTCCACTGACCTGTTTACAGATCCACTGAAGGCCATTGCAGACTTTTGGTTATGGTATCTTATAACTCAGCTGGTAAATAGCAATCAACAGGGATGGATCTTTACACCTGACCGGGTTAGGTTTAGGTGTATGTAAAGCCGAAATGTTTTTCTTTAGGTTTTGGCAAGAAAAGTGAATAGTTAAGACCCCTGTCAGGTTTTCTTTTGTGTCGGTGTTTGATTTCCTTTCACTTCCTGTCTCAAAGGCACAGCAGGAAGTAAGATATATCTCCTAGCCAAGGAGATACACCTCTTAGACAGCTGTCTCCCGAACATGTTTACTCATTGGAGGATCGCACCTTACCTCCTGTTCTTGTAACAACACATATGTTCTGAATTTCCTATCACCTTCTGCACTGGAGACTATGGTCACCAGGACCAATAATGAGGGTGAATCTCTACAGCAAGGACACAGATAGCAATAAAAAGCAGACAGAGTTTGAAACTGCATTGTATCCAAAACTAAAAAAAAGGTTTTGATTTTACATATACTTTAAAGCGGTGGTTCTCAACCTGTGTAACCCCAGGACCCACATTTGTCCTCGGTCATTAAGTCGCGAACCAAGTTGCACTGCAATGGAACACTGCAGTGTGGGCTGCTGTGCTGTGATGGAGCTCCATCCATACGTGCATTGTTTGTACAGCTCCTATGCGTACCTGTAGAGGTTCCGGGAGCCAGAATGTGATGTCACTCTGGTCCAGGCACCTCTACAGGACATGCGATGGAGCTATAAGCAATGCAAGTATGGGTGGAGCTCTCTCATGGCCATACCCCCAGCCCCACCCCACCTCAAGTCGACACTCGGCAGCATATTTTGAATGGCTGCTCGGTGTGAGAACAGACAGTGCTGCACTAGGGGGAGGCTAGGGGGAGCCTCTCGCCTAGAAAAGTGGAAGGCATGCGGCGACCCACTGAACACTTTTGGGTCACGACCCACCAGTTGAGAACCAAGGCTTTAAAGGGTACCCTAACTGTTATGAGTTGATTTAAAGGTTAGGTTAATTGTCGGGGAAAGGTGTTTCCGCTAGGCAAGAGGTAAGGTACTTGAGTACAAACATTTGTAGGCTCACTTTTGGCACCAAAAGCCCAGTGCTGAGATTACCTGCACCTGCCACCTAAAGTTGATGACCAACATGCGGTACATGCCATTCGAGTGCCTGTGCAGCTGTGGTGCAACTACAAATCCCATTAGGCATTGCAAGATTCTGACAGTTACAGGCATGACGCCCAAAGGCAGATGCATGATGGGATTTGCACTTTCACCACAGCTGCAGGGCCAGAGTTTAATTACCCCAGCTGTAACGTGTACTTTGCAATAGAAAACATACCGTAAGATATATTAAGATTTATCTTTCTTTTAGTGGCTTCTTTTGACAGGACATCTTTCAGAATTGAAATTGTGGAGATATTGTCGGATTTAAAGATTCCTTCACCTTTTCTGTAATGAGAATAACAACCGATTACAGCCGACAAAAAAATTCATTATAAAATACTAAAATAAAATCTACTTCTGATGTTGGATTTGGATTGAAACTATACAGTTATTTTTCTAATGCCCTATATTGCAAATGCAAAAACATAGCATGGCACGTTCGTGCAATTAAACAGCATAATGTGTTCTAGAGAAAAATCCAATAAAAGTGTGAGTTCTGGTGATGAGAAAATGGGTCAGTTTAAAGAAACCGTTTACTGAAAGAACTATGTGGTCTGCTACTGTTGACCACCTGTTGGGTGATATGCTGACCCAGTGGCTTCAATATATTTGACGAGAGGGAGCGTGGAACAAGCAGCACCTAATGTGGGAACTCCTGATCTGCCTGCTTGTTCTAGATTAGTGATGTAGAAAGCATTGAAGCCATTGGATAACCACCACAGCATGGCAACTAGAATTTCCAGAAGCAGATTGTCTTTGATCGTTATCTTTCTCTTAAGATAGATTTTTCTTAAAATAAACTTGTTGAGCTAGCCAGCCTACTAAACTGGCAGCAGGTGCCTACAGATATCTTTACGTACCATCTGCAGCACCAGTTTTGAGCCCCTAAACCCGC